>NC_061530.1:834166-1135000 GCF_022379125.1 Scophthalmus maximus
TAGTATATATTCATAAAAAGTATGAACCTGAATATGAGTATATTATGTCACCTTCAAGTTGTTGGAAAACTCAACAATGTAATGTACAGTATGTTGTGTTGTGTGAATTGCTGTTGTGTTGTGTGATTTGCTGTTGTGTTGTAGTGAATTGGTGTCGTGTTGTGCGAATTGCTGTCGTGTTATGCAATTTGCTGTCCTGTTGTGTTGTGCAATTTGCTGTCATGTTGTGTGAATTACTGTTGTATTGTGTGATTTGCTGTTGTGTTGTGTGATATGCTGTTGTGTTGTGCAATTTGCTGTCATGTGTGAATTGCTGTCTTGTTGTGTGATTTGCTGTTGTGGTTTGCACTTCAGGGCCACTGAAAAAAGGTTCACGAATTTATACTCATAGCTTGAGGTATGTAGCTGTAACTGTAAGGGTCACATGAAAAGATAGGAAATATATGTGTCGTCTCTCAGACTTATATTCCTGCAAAAATGTGAATTACACATACAAAAAAACATTTCTACAGCTACAGAACTATATACACGCACACTAAATATTTTTATTCAAATACAAAACTTTTTTTTTTCCCCAAAAAAATTGCCTTAGTCTTGGTCCTCTTCATCCCTTGAGGGGCATAAAGCTAAAATAATGTGCATCCATCTGGACCTCTCCTTGGGTACGTGTTGGGCCTCACCTCATGTTGGACCCGTCTCTTTCAGCTCGGCCATCACAGTTTGCTGCCATGTTGTTTAGGCCAGACCTTGTTTGTGTTTTTAGTATGCAGTAATGGTCCATTCTGAGGACGTGCTCAAGCAATAGTATGTGGTGGCGTCCGATCTCTAGCACCACACTCTGAGTCTAAGTCTTCTTGTAAAGTTCTTAATTTGATATATTTTTTAGGCCAGAAGATGCAGCATCTTTTCCTGAAGCATCCATTGTGGAAGACATTGGTCTTGTTCATGCCACTTTTAATACCCACCAGCATTCTGAGCCATAGAGGAGAACAGGTTTGTCATTGTTGCGGTAGCGTCTGACTGTTGTCCTCAGGTTGTGCTGCTTTAACTTCGAGATAGGCTGGAGTCTTGCATTTGTTCAGTCATGCTTTCCCAAGCATTGCTCTGATGTTCTTTTGTGCTGTCTAAGCTGAAAAGGTTGCTAGGTAGGTGAAGTCCTCAACATAGTCTAGTGGGTCACCATTCACTGTGATAGGTGCATATGGGTTGGTATTTATGCACATCACTTTGGTTTTGTTGGTTTTTAGCGAAGGTGTTGAGCTTGTCAGTTTTCTCCTGCAGGTGTTATATTTTTGAGGAGAGGGCAGCTAGGTCATCCGCAAGGTCCAGGTCTTCAAGTAGGGAAAAGAGAGTCCACTGAATGCATCTGGGTTCGTCTGCTCTTGCCTTCCGCATGATCCAGTCGATGAGGATTGGGAAATCCCTGTCGCACACCAGATTCACTCAACGGGGAACTGGCAATAGAACATTATTGCTATTTACCATGCTTTTTCTGTCACATTCATACACTGCTGGCGCAGCCATCAGGGAAATGAAGGGATCTAACCACTGATCTTCCAGTTTGTGGACGACCTCTCGAACTGCTGAGCCACAGAATGCAGGATGCCACACCAGTTGTCGCAGGTTGCCATTTATAGGGAGTTTGACAACTAAACCCTTGTTCCAGTCATCAGATATTGCATCCTTTACCATATCTTCCTGAAGAGGTCTGTGAGAACCTTTGTTGAAGTGTGAAGGTCAGCCATAAGCATTTCTTTATAAATGCCATCAATGCCAGCAGCTTTCTACAGCTGAGATAAGATAAATTAGGACTTTATTAATCCCACGCCAAGGAAATTCCCTTGTTACAGCAGCAGGAAGAGTGAAGGCATCATGAAAGAAGTAGAAATATACCAAATATAGCAAAAATAACGATAAAAAATAGAAGAAAAAAGTATTTAAAAAAAGCTATATACATTTATACAGAGTGCAAGTATTGACTTGTGAAAGAAGGCTAAAAAGTGTATATATATATATACAGTATATACACTGTATATATGTGTGTATAGCACAGAATGATAAATTACACAGTTGTGGTGGATATAGACAGCTATATAAAGATGGATATAGATGGCTATATAAAGAAGGAGCACTACCATAGGTCCTTCATCCCAACAGCTGTGTCAGGCTACAATAACTCCATCTGATGTAGCACTGTGCTAATGTCCCATCACGCGGTGAGATTTAGGCAGAGACTTTGTGTAATGGCAAATAACACGTGTCTCTAACAAAGGACATCATTTTGGAGGAAGGTTTAACTCCCAGCCTGAACGACCACACACCCAAATTTCTACGGCCTGGTGAATGTGCGTTAGTACAGAGTAGAAAAGAAACCTGTGAAGGAGCATCAGAGCTCAAGCGATAATGGCCGAATACTTCAGCTGATCTGTTATAACACAGGGATGCACAACTCAGCTGATGCAGTGTCACGTCTCTGGACTTTTAATCAACAGATTGTGTTCTAGTTTCAGACAGGATGACAGAGCAACACTCACAAAGTCTGACCAAGTCCGGCCACGATTAAAAGAACAATGTGGGGTAACAGAACTCACAAGCACTGAACAGTAATATCTGCTGTGTCACAGCAAAAAGGGGACTCTGCATTCCTTAGTTCCACAAGCAAAAAAATAAACACACTTAAACCCCAACCTGCACCAGACTAACCTCCAGCACCTCGTGACTTCTCTCACCTGTTCTCTCATCTAACCTATAATTGCTACATACATGCTACATCTATATTTTAAATATCATCCACCTTTTTGTGTTTTGTACCTTCATTAAAAATAAATCTGAGAGCTAATCTATAACTTCTGGTTCTGGCTCATAAATTATGTTTATATTTCACAATTTTTGTCTTTAATACTGACTGAATATGTGAGATTTCACATTCAAATCTGACCATAATTGACAAAAAACTCAATACAGATAAAACCTTAAGCAATAACAGGTTTGTGTGATCTAAATTTATTTTAAAAGCTGTGTAACGGCACATGTAATGATAAGAACAGAGTGTTAAATTTTTCTTTGCTCTTGGAGACCGAACATGGTCAGCACAGTGAAGTAGTTCAGGAGTGTCCTTCCCTAATAACGATGAAAGACACTCAAAAAAATTAGTAATACAAATTTTTAAATAAATAAGCTTGTGTGCTTATGTTCTGTAGACATTCAACCATAGTTGTTTGTAGTTTTAGATTTAACAGTGTTCTACAGTGAATGTACAGTACAGTATGTATAGAATATTTAATTGTTATTAAAGCTTACGGGCACCGTAGAATCATGTTTTGTTATCATGTTTCACTTGGGGAAAATGTGACAATTAAGTTATTCACAAACCATATTTGGGGGAAAGGTGTAGTTTTCACTCAATGGTAAAGAGTCTTTGCTTTAAATGCAATGAGATTTCAAGGTTGGAAAAAAGTTTTCTCATGCTGCTTGATTGGTAAAATCTTCATTTGGCCTTTTGCATCAGATGAACATTAAACTTTACTGGTGTGTCAGTAAATTCACCTTAACAGTGACAGGACAGTCTATTATTATATGTATTATGTCATCGAATGTAATGAATATTAATGTATTACGATCAATACTTCATCAGTTTAATATTTTTGCTTTATTCTCTGTAAGCTATGAAAATGTACCTGAGTCAGTGCTGAAGTTATGAGTCAGAGTTCAGTTCTGCCTCATGTTGAGCTTCCACTGGTCCAGATTGTCTGGATCACCTGGAGGAAACCTTTACACAGACAAATAGATGTACCTCCATAACAGACTTCTATTTGTGTGTAAACAATGAAAATTATATTACCTCAAAGTTCGACATCTCAAAAGAACATTTTAGCAAAAGAAATACAGCTGGTGCAGGTTTTATTTTCTATCTGTTAAATGGTCTCTTGTGTAGTGAAATGGAACAATTGATGGAGTGGATGCTGATTCAGGAAGATGGTAACCGTGGATGTCTTAAGCAGAAGTATTTATTATAATACCTCAATACTGAGGAGACTTCCGGTTCGCTACACAGATCAACAGGTCCCATGACACTGTACCTATCTCCGGTCTCTGTAGTGTTTTTAGCTTAGAGTAAAGTCATTATCTCCTCGCGACTATGACACCTCAAGAGAGAGAAACATCAGCTGCCCACTGATTGTTTCGGCATAGTAGTTACAGGTCAATTTCATACACATTTTTAATGTGACAGTCATGCTTAGTTTTCACTAAAGTCACACCAACAATTAAATCTAATACTTTCAATATATTGTGTTTTAATAATAATAATAATACATTGTATTTGTCGGCGCCTTTCAAGACACCCATGGACACCTTATAAAACATAAACAAGACATAATAAAAAGCGACTAGCAAACATCTATCACTCAACTATCCACGCCCCTAATTATGCACAATTTTAAACCTTAATATAATTTAAATGGGCGAGTTATAAAAAAAAATGTACCCCCCGTACAGTTGTCACGAAGAGGGGGATGAAAACGTTTTTTTGTACCAGGCTGTAAACATGTTTAATTCTGCTGTAAAGTTAGGCATTTTAACATGGGGATTGAATCCCTTTTGGAGCCAGCATCAAGCGGCCATTTAGTGAACTGAAGGTTTTTGTATTTCCGCATTGGTTTCATATCAGAGGGTCTCTTCCCGGGATCCGGAGTAAAGTGTGTATTCTGGTTTACACACAAAGTGGGGACTTCAGCTAGACCAGCAAATGGAGATTTACGTGCACAAGGTGTTCTAATGTAGAAGATATGAGGGAACTTCTTAACGACAGAGGTCCCACTACTCATAGCGCTGACCAGGTCCAGAAGGAATGAGGTCACTCCTGTGTTTATTTCGGTGCTGTGGTGGCGAGGTTTGGCTTTGGAGGATCCCGCCCCATGGGGGTGGAGCATTTGCGGTAATGGTGCATTCACACCGGAGGCTATGCGAATTTTAGCGTTTAGCGTTTATCGCACCATTCGCGTCGCCAGAGTTAGTGCTGGAAATTCACGTCTATTTGCGTCTTTGCAAAGACTTTGTATGTAATCTACCCTCGTGAAAAATTTGCATTGTGTCCGGTGTGAAACGCACCTTAACACTGCATGTTGGCTGAAGCACAATGATATGAGTAATGGAGTCCTACCTCTGGTTTCAGGCATTGGTATGTGCATTATCAGAGGATAGGCTTTCTCTAGTCTGTATTGTATGGTGAGACACAACATTACATTGCCGGTGTAACGGGTCGGAAGGGGACCCAAATCCAGCACACTTAGGCAGGCAGACAGTCGGTAATGATTTTTATTAACGGACAGTTCAAGGCAAACACCGTGGAACAAACTTGCTTCGTGGGAGAGCACGGAGTGCCCGGGGCGGACACGCCATGGGAGCCGGCAGGGGACGGTACCACAGGCAGGGAAGCAGCCAGAGTCCGTTGTTGGGGGCGGAAGGCTGGGTCGATCACCGGGGCATAGACAGAGCAGACAGGTCGGGGAGCAGGCGAGATCGTCGTCGGGGGCCGAAGGCTGGGTCGATACCCGGGGCAGAGACAGAGCAGACAGGTCGGGACAGGTGGGGTCGATACCGGGGAATCCATCCGGGAAATGTTGGAGAGACTAGTTCGGATGACATTGTCGAACAATCTGGCGATGAGTGCATGGTGGAGAGAAGTATATATACCGGAGTGCTCTGCTGTAGCTGCGGTGAACAGGTGAGTGGAGTTGAGCTGATGAGGAGGGAGTGGCCGGCAGGAGGGGGAGGTGCAGGAGAGCAGGCAAGAATTGAGGAGGAGGGGGAGGTGCACTGAGAGGGGAGATCATGACAGAACCCCCCACCTCGAGGGACGTCTCCTGACGTCCCCACGCAGAGTCGGTGGGAGGAGGGGGTCCGGAGGAGGGCTAATTCTCGTTGGAGACTTCCACCTCCATCCTCTCCTCTTCGGCTCCCGAGAGCGTGTCCTCCTCGTCAGAGGAGGGGTCCCAGGAGCTGATGTTGTCGCTGGATGGGTCGAGCAGAGGAGGTGGCCGAGGGGGCCGACCTCGAGGCTTAGGGATAAGGCCGGTCTTGGTGGGTTGATCCGGGTGCTCCTGATGGAACCCTCTGATGAGGGCATGGTCCAGAACGTCTCTCGCTGGGACCCAGGACCTCTCCTCTCAACTGTAGCCTTCCCATTCCACCAGGTACTGGAGACCCCTCCCACGCCGGCGGGACCGCAGGAGATGACGGACGGTGTACCCCCATCGATGAGGCGAGGAAGTGGAGGAGGCGGGACATCAGGAGCCAGAGTGCTTTCCTGGACTGGCTTGATCCTGGAAACGTGGAAGGTGGGTCTTGAATCCAGGTCCTGCGGCAGCTGTGGATGAAAACCTGGACGGACGGGCAGGACACCTCCTTCTCCAGTGCCGGGAACAGAGGCGGCTGGAAGCCATAGGCACACTGGAAAGGGGAGAGACCTGTGGCAGAGCTGGTCTGGGTGTTGTGCGCGTACTCTACCCACAAGTGTTGTTCGGACCAGGACGATGGGTACTGTGATGTCATGCACTGAAGAGCCGTCTCCATTTCTTGTTTTTTTCTCTCCGTCTGGCTGTTGGACTGGGGGTGGTAGCCAGAGGACAGGCTGACGGCGGCTCCCAGGAGCGAACAGAAATCTTTCCAGAAGATAGAGGCGAACTGGGGGCCCCGGTCAGAGACCACATCAACCGGGATGCCATGGAGCCAGACGACGTGGGTCAGCAGCAGCTGGGCAGTCTCTTTGGCTGATGGTAGCTTGGGTAGAGGCACAAAATGGGCCATCTTGCTGAACCAGTCTACCACCGTCAGTATGGTGGTGTTGCCGCTGGACGGTGGCAGACCGGTGACGAAATCCACGGAGATGTGGGACCAGGGGCGATGAGGAACCGGCAGAGGATGCAGAAGACCAGCTGGAGCCTGGAGCGTGGGTTTGTGTTGGTTACAGGTGGGGCAGGCGTTGACAAACCCTCTGGTGTCCTCTCCTAGGGAAGACCACCAGAAGCGACACTGAACGACCTCCTTGGTCCTCTGGATCCCAGGGTGGCAGGTGAGTTGGGAGCTATGGGCCCACTGCAGAACCTCGGACCTGAGGTCAGGCGGAACAAACAGCCGATTCGGAGGACATGAGCTTGGACCGGGCTGGTCCTGGATGGCAGCTCTGACTCTCTCCTCTATCTCCCAGGTGAGTGTGGCGACCAAATGGGAGGGTGGAAGGATGGTGTCAGGGCCGGCAGCGTCCCCATCCTTCTCTGCGAATTGTCGGGACAGGGCGTCGGGCTTGACATTGCGGGACCCCGGCCGATACGAGAGGGAGAAGTTAAATCTGGTGAGGAAGAGCGCCCAGCGAGCCTGCTGGGAGTTCAGACGTCTGGCGGACTGGATATACTCCAGGTTTTTGTGATCCGTCCACACCAGAAACGGCAGCTTTGTTCCCTCAAGCCAGTGTCGCCACTCCTTCAAGGCCAACTTGACCGCGAGAAGCTCCCTGTTGCCAATGTCGTAGTTCCTCTCGGCCAGGGTCAACTGCCTGGAAAAGAAGGCACAGGGGTGAAGCTTCTGGTCGGTGGCGGCCCTCTGCAACAAGACAGCCCCGACTCCCACGTCAGAGGCGTCTACCTCAACCACGAATTGCCGCTCCGGGTCAGGCATGACAAGAATGGGGGAAGTGAAGCGTTTCTTCAGGGCCTGGAAGGCGTCATGGGCGGCCGACGTCCACTGAAAGGGCACTTTCGAGGAGGTGAGGGCCGTGAGAGGGGCTGCCACTGTGCTGTACCCCTGGAGGAACCTCCGGTAAAAGTTGGCAAAACCCAGGAAGCGTTGAAGCTGCGGGAGTCCGGAGGGAGCCAGGTAGTGACAGCAGAGACCTTGGCTGAGTCCATCTGCACGGTCCCCCTTCCTACGACGTACCCCAGGAAGGAGACAGATGGGACGTGGAACTCGCACTTCTCCGCTTTCACGAAGAGGGAATTCTCCAACAGGCGTTGCAGGACCGCCTGGGCCTGGTGGACGTGTTCGTCTTTGGATCGGGAGAAGATCAGAATGTCATCGAGGTAGACGAACACAAACTTATTGAGCATGTCTCTGAGTACATCGTTCACCAAAGCTTGGAAGATAGCCGGGGCATTGGTGAGGCCGAAGGGCATCACCAGTTACTCATAGTGGCCGGAGGGGGTGTTGAACGCCGTCTTCCATTCGTCCCCCTCGCGGATCTGGACCAGATGATAGGCGTCGCGTAGGTCAAACTTGGTGAAGATAGTGGCGCCTTCTAGGAGCTCAAAGGCGGATGCGATGAGGGGCAGAGGGTAAAGATTCTTAATGTTGTTCAGTCCTCGATAGTCGATGCATGGGTGAAGTGTCTTGTCCTTCTTGTCGACGAAAATGAAACTGGCAAGGAGGGGCGGATGATGCCAGCAGCCAGAGAATTATTGATGTAGGTGTCCATCGCCTCTCTCTCGGGGGCGGCCAAGGAATACAGGTGGCCTCTTGGCGGAACGGAGCCGGGTTGGAGGTCGATGCCGCAGTCGTAGGGTCTATGCGGTGGAAGAGAGGTAGCCTTGGCCTTGCTGAACACCTCCCTGAAGTCAAAGTATTCCACGGGGACTCCCAACATGTCAGGTGCGGAACTGGACCTGGTGGTCAGCTCGGGTGCGGCGGCTTGCTTCAGGCAGACCAGATGACAGGATGAGCTCCAACCCATGATAGCCCCAGTGGTCCAGTCGAGGTGAGGGTTATGACGATGGAGCCAGGGGAACCCCAGGAGGAGCGGATGGCGAGGAGACTGCAGGATGTGAAACTGTATTGTCTCTGGTGGTTGCCGGAGAGCATGCGGAGGGGGCACCGTCCGGGTGACGGTCTTCAGGAGGCGGCCGTCCAAGGCCTTGATGAAGACCGGAGTCTATTAGTGTAGCCAAAGTCTGAGAGCCCTGAGGCAGCAGTAGTCGTGCCTGGCAAAGGGGACGTAGATTGGAGGACGGTTTGGATGTGTGGCTCACCAGGACCTCCACCCTCACTGGTGAGCCCGGGCTTTTGCTGGACACTTGGAAACAAAGTGTCCTATTTGACTACAGTAGAGGCAGAGGTTCCCCGCGCGGCGTGTCTCTCTCTCTCCTCGGGGGTGAGACTGGCCCGGCCGATCTGCATGGGCTCGGACTCCCTCGTGGGCTGGCCGGCAGGGGGCGATGGCGGCCGGGGAAGAGCTGAAGGACGATTGGCAGGACGATGATCCGAGTGCCTCTCCCGTCGTCTGGCCTGGATGCGTCTGTCAATGCGGGACACCAGCTCCATGATGCCGTCGAGCGAGGAGGGCAGGTTGTGTGATACCAACTCATCCTTGGCGTAATCAGCTAGTCCCAGAAGGAAAGCGTCGACCTGGGCTGGCTGGTTCCACTCGCTCAACCGAGCTTGGGTGCGGAAGTCGATGGCGTAATCGACCACGGAGCGGGATCCCTGGCGGAGCCCGAGGAGGCCACCAGAGGCGTCGGGACCCCGCGATGGCATCCTGAAGACCTCGCGAAGCTCGGTGGCGAAGGTCACCGAGGAGCAGGCTGGCGTGCGTCGTTCCCACTCGGCCTTCCCCCACAGCCGAGCGCGACCCGTCAGATGATTTATGGTGAATGCCACCCTGGCTTTCTTCGGAGGCGAAAGTGTTGGGCTGGAGCGAGAAGAGGATAGAACAGTTCGTGAGGAACAGCCCTCTGTGTCACCGGCGTAGTGCTCGGAAACCCCGACCCGAGGCGCCGAGACAGGACCATGCTGCGTAGGTGCCAGTGGAGGTGGATCCGGGGAGGCGGGCAGAGCGAGGGTCTGTGCGAGAGCGGTGGTGAGCTGCTGGACCTGGGCAGCTAACGTGGCGAACCCTTGCTCTTGATTCGCCGCTGCTTGCCGAACATCAGCTGCGGTGGAGGCTAGGATCGCCTCATGGTGTTGGATCTGAGTCTCGACTCGGCCCAGTCATGCCAGCAGCTCCGTGGTGTGTGCTGGGTCCATGTCTGGCCAGATTGTACTATAACGGGTCGGAAGGGGACCCAAATGCAGCACACTTAGGCAGGCAGACAGTCGGTAATGACTTTTATTAACGGACAGTTCAAGGCAAACACCGTGGAACAAACTTGCTTCGTGGGAGAGCACAGAGTGCCCGGGGCGGACACGCCGTGGGAGACGGCAGGGGACGGTACCACAGGCGGGGAAGCAGCCAGAGTCCGTTGTCGGGGGCGGAAGGCTGGGTCGATCACCGGGGCAGAGACAGAGCAGACAGGTCGAGGAGCAGGCAGGATCCGTCGCCGGGGGCCGAAGGCTGGGTCGATCACCGGGGCAGAGCCAGAGCAGACAGGTCGGGGACAGGTGGGGTCGATACCGGGGAATCCATCCGGGAAATGCTGGAGAGACTAGTACGGATGTCATAGAACAATCTGGCGATGAGTGCATGGTGGAGAAAAGTATATATACCGGACTGAAGAGTGCTCTGCTGCAGCTGCGGTGAACAGGTGAGTGGAGTTGAGCTGATGAGGAGGGAGTGGCCGGCAGGAGGGGGGAGGTGCAGGAGAGCAGGCAGGAATTGAGAAGGAGCGGGAGGTGCACTGAGAGGGGAGATCATGACAGGCGGGTGTTACATACGCTTTAGCTGCCAAATGCAAAACAATGTTCAGTTGCTAGACAGAAATATGTCTCTTTTCTGTTTGCTGTCATGCAGGCGCAAAGTGTACAGGGTAGAGCTAATACAGTTAGTAGAGTAATCGACAAATTGATCAACCAGAATAAATAATCTGCAACTATTGTGATAATCAATAAATTTTTTAAAGGGGACATATTATGCTAAAACCACTAAAACCAACCAACCTTTTTGCACATATTTTATAACAACATTCAATTGATTTAGTCACTAATCAAAACAAACTAGATAACAAGCTATATTTTTGGGGGGTTCTTTATTTCCCAACACAAGCAACGTTAGTCTGATTCAATAAAAAGAGTTGTTTGTCGAGACAGGCTCCCCTCTCTCTCTGCCTGTCATTTTACAGACCAAACAATTAATGAACTCATATATTAATCAAGGAAATAATGTATAGATGTTATGATAAAAAGAAAATAATCCATAGTTGCAGAATTAATACAGTGGCATTTCCAGAGCTCTCCTTTCTTTTTTTGCTGAAAACAGCAAATGAGGGAAGCTGTGAGGCTGAATAAAGTTCAGTCTCACAGGGCGATATGTTCTTTGGATTTTTCACTTCGAGTAATTCCTTTCAAATGGCACATAGTCATGTCATAGAAATATTTATTAGTGCAGCTTTAAGTAGTCAAGTCCAGAGAAACAATAAAAAAGCTGCTCCTCTAATAAGCTGAAGCAAACGTCGGAGATATGTCCAGTGCTACAAATCATCCCCCCTCAGACGTGTCTGAAGTCTTTTCATTATTTTATGATGTATTCTCATCAAAGCAAAAAGAACTGCAAAGCACCTTCCTTAGCTACATATATGGAATGTAAAGTTAGAATTATTTTTTGTAATAATACCGACACTAAACTGATGTGATAGTGATGGCAGTGCTAACCTTATTATGCAAATTAAAAGTGGTCAATATTAAAAGTCTTCACATATATGTATATTATCAAATGATCAGGCTTACAAATAAGCCAAAAGAATGTGAGTTGTGATGGTATTCAATGCTCCTGTCCCTGTTACAGACTCGACAATCAAACTTGATTTTCTCAGGCCCTGAAATAATAATAATAATACATAATGCATCAGTGTGTGCCACATGGATGATGCCAAGTGAACGTCCCACTTAATTAATTCATCCATAATGAGCTTTGTAGCATGTAGGAGCATCTACCTTAGAGGCAGCTCTAGAGTCAAAGCTAATTAAATCAGAATCTTAAATCCCAATCTATACCCATCTGCCTTTGTTTGCAAAGTCAAAAGTAAAAATGTGCTGCACTCACACAGAACACACACTTTATCTGTTTTAGCCATAGATGTGGACAAACGAGGACAAATCTACACCACTTGTGAACTCTTGAAGTTTTCAGTCCACAAAGCGTTTTCGCTTCAGCACTGAACTCTGTAACACAAACAAATCCTCAATTATTTGGCAAGTCCCTTATTTAATGCCAGATCATATTGATCTCCATTTTGTGTATACACACTTTTGAAAGCTGAAAATATAACTTCACACTAGGTTCAAGTGTTAGTCCCTTAGTTCATTGGTTGCCAGCAGTGCAATCCACATCTGAAGAGTACAGGAACTAAAAAGCCTGTATGGATGGAGTGTCTCATTGCGTGGCTGAGCGAACCAGGGTTAATATCTGTCTGCTGTCTATAATCGCCACAAGGTAATAAAAGATCCCAGATGTGTTTGCTGCCCATATTTCACTATGCTCCCACAACTGATTGAGCAGCTGCAGCATTGTAGATATTGAGTGGTGATAAGGTGAGGTATTGTGCATACAGGCCTAAATAGAAGTGAAGGTCTGAGGGCTTTTAAAAGCTTTATATGAGAGAATAACATTTCATTAGGTAATTTTTTTCTTTGACTTTCTATGACCTCCTTAATTGTACATCACCAATGCACAATGAAAACAGACCCTATACAAATGTATGCTAATGTTTCTTGAATGAGAAAACTATGTGCTTTGAAGTCCCCACAAATTTTTAACAGTAAGCAAAAATTTAGCATGTGCGTTAAATTTGCAGCTCCCAGCACTGACAAGCAGAATCTGAGAATTTTTGATTCTCATCTCACATGCTGTCACAGAATACTTGAGCCCCGTGTTTCATCTCTGTAAGAGGAGCTGTCACAGAGACGACAAGCCAGTGTTTGAGTAACCTAGCGCAAATGTCACAAGTCACCATTAATCATATGAATGTGTCATGCATCTTGCAGAGGTGGTTTGCAGCATCTGGTCTTCAGTCAAATATCCTAATCATCACCATATCAGCGTTCCATATCTGTCCATGAATACATTATTCAAATTAAGTTTATTAGAATAGTCATTTCAGCCGACTTAAGTCCACCTCAAACTAGGAGAACATCCCTAATGACATTATGTTTCATAGAGATTCTATGCCCTTGTGCTGTGGATATTGTAGTCATTTACTATAATTCATAATGACACATAAAGTACATTCACTAAGTATACAGACAGGCATGTGAAGTAAAATATCTTCTCTCACACTAGAAGAGAAGTTTCTAATAGTTTAAGAAGTAATGTTGGTGTCTTTCTGGTCATTTGAAAATATGAAGACTTCATCAGCAAAATTAGCTGCAAGAACAAATGGATCATCATTTCTTTCCAATACAATCTCTCTCTCAGGTCCTCCAGGAGACACTGTGTGTACTTTATATCAGCTTCTTAGATAACTGCATGAAAAATCAATCATAAAATTGCTGTTTGGATTGTTTTGCCCGATAGACAACTCGAATCCTGAAGGACCCAAACAACCAAATAATACAGCACGTCATGAAGTTAGCTGAAATAGAAAAGCAGGCATTTCCATCTGCAGCTATGCAGCTGTATTTCATCTCATTCTTGTAATCATCCTTTGTTATATTTTATAGGTTTGTACAAACATAAATTGGGGCTTCTACTCAATTTGAATAAATGTGTTGTAAATCTGTATGTTGGATACTTGAGTATTAAACAATCTGCATTAACTGTCTATTTTTTCGGATGCATGCAGCGGAAACATACATTTTGCATGATCCATTTGTCTGCAGTGGAAGTCTTCCTCTCCCTTCCCTAAACTAATCTTGCATCGCTATAATCACAATTCACATTTAACCTGTTTACACAGGCTGGAGGCGGATTTTACCCGTGTCGAGCATCACATCTCAGATCCATTCACCAAGGACCATCAAAGGAGTTTTTCACATGGAAAATACAATCACTGATGCCCAATTTCAGAGAAGCCATGAATGTTGCTTTTGTTTATTTTATTTTTTTGCAAAAATCAAAGATGTAGTTTTGCGAGATCTTGCATAACTTTCAGTGCTTCCTGGTCAGTTTAGCGCGGCACAGGAACTGTAAGCAAACCACACAACAACGGAGCGCACACACCCGTGGGAGAAGTTTATAAGTTTTATTTTTCAGAGATTGGCCTCACATATAAAGACATTAAATCAGTGCTTGGCAGTAGACATGGTTTTGATTTAAGAAGTCTCTGAAGAGACTGAAAGCGTACTGACCCAGAGGTCCTGGTTGAATTTAGTACACCTGTTTTTTTTTTATAAACCTTGAAGCTCCTAATCTAAGGACTTTGTTAAAACAGTAGCTGTGTTATTTCTAAATATACCACTGCTCTATGGTGCATAGATTAAAGATATTCAAAGGTACAAAGTGTCAATCTTTTGTGTAATTTTTGTCCAGTGACTACTCAACTACTTTCAAATTCAATCATGGACTGAGAAACCCACAGTTAGTTACAGTATTTACCGTAAGTTGAATTTACTTTAATTTACTTTACTTTACTGTCACAAAATGTCAATGGTGGAAAAATTATCCAGATAAATTATTCACGTACAATGTCACTCAATAAAAATTCTCCTAAACAACAAAGAGTCCTAAATTCAAAATGTTACTAAAGGAATAGTATGGAAATATCGGCAACAAAATTTACTCCTAATGCATAATTGTGAAAACAGCAGATCACATCGATTATTATTGTTTTATTGAACAATGTGCATTTTTT
The DNA here is from genome assembly GCF_022379125.1 of Scophthalmus maximus. Taxonomy (NCBI): domain Eukaryota; kingdom Metazoa; phylum Chordata; class Actinopteri; order Pleuronectiformes; family Scophthalmidae; genus Scophthalmus; species Scophthalmus maximus. The sequence continues at coordinate 848,875 of NC_061530.1, forward strand.
CTGGCTACATCCAAAGTGCACTGTGTCAAAGTGAGAAAGTCTCACAACCAAAGATCATAGAGTGCTTCTTTGGTCACAACATTATTACTAAAAAGTTTGGAGGCCGATAATTAACAATATCATATCTACATCATCATTTCTGGTCCTTTGACCTTGGATTGAGCCATAGGATTGTGTTCCCAAGCAACTAAGTCTGCACCATGTGAAACATGACTGCTTTTAGCTGTTGAAGTCACTTGTCTAAGTCACGTGTGTAAGTCGCTTGTCTGTAAGGTTGCTAACTGTCCCTTAAAATACGTAATCATCCGGTAATTGGAAACTTAATGACGTGTCCCTTATTGAACTGATAAGGGACGCATTTTGTTCCATATTTTGAAAATAAATGTCTTAGCGATGAAACCGTGCAGCTCTGACTGCTTCTGCTGTCTCTCTCTGTCCGGAACCAATGAGAAGTGCTGTGTCAATGTTGCCGCTACTAGAATGCTCTTCTTACTGACCAATGATACTCCAGTGACACCGCGAGTTTCAAAAAACATTGGCTGAAACTCCGAGCCGGCCCTTGGCATAGGCTGTATAGGCAAATGCTAACCCCTGATTTCCACTGGATGCGGAACGGCGGAGGAGCGGCTGCGCAGTGTGTCGGCTCCGTGTTTCGCCATCCGCAAAACCCCACCGCCTCCACCACAGTGGTGCCCTGCGGTGCGGCCACAACGTCACGAGGACCCACGAGATCTCGCGAATTCACGTGTGATCGCGGGATATAACAGGGTGTAGTTTCTATAAAGAGAACCACAAACCAACAACAAGTTATTTCCATCCAGAAGAGTAGAAGGGAAACAACTCGGTGCTGACCTCCTGATCTCTCTCTTTTTTGTGGAGATTATTGTGATTTTACCATGACTAAGTACAATAGTTCTAATTATTATTATTAATTGGACAAAATGAGTGACTTACCACCATCTCCATGCCATATCCTTTTTTATGTTGTCCTTATAAAAAGGATGCGACAGGTCATAAATGATTGGTGATTTTGGACTTGAATGATCAGCATCTCCTCATCCATGGTGTCAACGGGGTGAACTGGTCGGTGAAAACCTCTGACCTGTTGACTTCAGGGCTGTCTCCGCCCATTATGACGTTTTCAAGGTGTAGTGTAGGGAAATATGATCCGCCGTGAGCACGGTGTATTTTATTTTGACAGTTAAAGTATGTTTTATTTTTGTTTCACGACCTGTTTTGTGCTGAATTGCAACGGTGTGCTCCGGCGTCCGGCAAAAATAGAAGCCCTGCGTATCTGCTCCGGAGGGCTGTGGAGCGTCGGAATTGTGGCGGAGCCGTGCGGAGTCAGTGGAAATACACACATTGACTTTAATTGACACCTATCGGCTCTGTTGCCGTTTCGCCGCCGTTCTGCATCCAGTGGAAATCAGGGGTAAGGGCGCCGTCATGCATGGAGGTGCTGCAAACATAAAGTGGGCGTGGTCTTCCTGAGTTCCTTGCTGGGCTGCACAACGGTTCCTCATCAAGCTAGTTATCTCCTGCATTAAAGCTGTGCCCCTTTTGCCAGATTGTAATGTTTTGACCATTGTTAAACACTCAGACAGTTTCTTGTATGACTTTGTTTAGATTTTGTTTCGTGATTTTCCAAAAGCTGATTTTGATTCTCTGATCGTTTTGTTCAGTTTCTGAGGCAGGCAGTGCCAGGTATAAGCAGGCCGTCCTGGAACTCAGACACAAAACCATTGCTGAGCCTGATTAAATCTATTAAAACCTTCATGGAGTCTGGTTGTCTGCATTGTGGGTCCTAATTCTATGTCAGGATGAACACTGTCTGCTATCATGAAGTGATGTAAGTAACCAATGCAGGAACGTTATTATGCATCATCCAAGACTGTCCAGGTCTGCCTTTGTGTTGCAGTTGCAAAATAAGTCGCGAAAGGATGAAATTAACAGTACTCAAAGGTTTCTTGAATTATTTATTATGTGTAATTAATACACCATTAATATTTTTATTATTGTATATTTTTATATATTGCACATCTTAGATGTCTTACAATGTTTAACTTCTTGCATTGCAAGTGGTAATTAGTGTTGGACAAATAATGGGGTGGGGGGGTTGTCATGTAGGCTACTGTTAACACCTTGGGGGTGGGGGGCGCCGATCAAAAATCTTGCCTTGGGCGCCAACATTGCCAGGCGCGGCACTGCTGACGCTAAGCCAGTAAAAAAGACAAAACATTTACAGAAATAAAGAGCAGAATGGCAAAAAGAAAACAAATGGCTGGAAAACATTCAAGATAATGCATTTAAGGCCAACTGCACCGTTTAACACACAATTTTCCATCAGTCATGTTGGAATTACCGATGTAAGACAACATGGATCAGGAAAGAATCATGAAAGCAGTGTTTGGAAAGCTGTTCTGAGTGTACAGCTAGCCTGGAGAAGTTGAACCACAGCTATCCACACTATCATTATAGACCTTAGAGTTTGCTATCCAGCAGCAAACATAATGCAGCAGTAGACGATACAATGTAGAGATAAAAGACTATAACCAGTGTTCGTGACAAAAAACACCCACAGTCAGTGAATTTCCTGTCATTCTGTGATGGAAAATAAAGTTTTCGAATTGAATTGAACAACACAGAAAATAAAATAAATATAACACGTTTTGGGGAGCTGAAAAAAATCAAGTGCACGAGCATATACAGAAGTAATAAAATAGGCACAACTGTCTGTTACGTCACAGTCTCATCCTGTCACCTCACCTGGAACTTGGAACCATGCAAGCTGGTCTTTCATATCACAGCTTTATTGAAATTAGGAATGTCATGTGTCAGTCGCTTTCCAATTAACACCATTGTTTATGCATTTAACCTGTACTGTGACATGGTATTTTCTACAGTATTAGACACAGCAGACGCTGTGTTGCCGCTGGTCGCTATTTCTGCAGGAAGTGTCAACATGCGCGCGGTGGACTACCTCAAGAAAACAGTAGAGAGCTGCAGAGTAGAGCCCCAATGAGCCTCTATGGGCGCTGACTGCAGTTCATATCTTTTACCACTAGGCTATATGATAAATCAGCCAGCGACACTGGGGCGTTGAGCCACGCACTAAAATGAGACTGTATCACTGAAATGACTATCTCAACTTTCAAAAATCTAAAAATGTTGATTAACTTACAGAAAAGGTAGCGATATAATCAATGTATGATGTATTAATGTGGGAAAATAGTTTATAAGGAGGAGCTATGTCTTGGGGTGGATGATTCTTTTTTGGTGGGACGCTGCCCCACCTGCCCATATGGACGGGCCACGCCTGAGTCTGAGTAGACTTGCACTGATGAACATGCATCACGATCAGAATTGATGCAGAGGCCATTCTGCAAGTGTTCGATGCAAAGGGTAGATTCAGAATCTAGAGAATCAGGAATCAGTACTATTTCATTTTTAATTGGCTTATTATGAAGAACAATTCCTTGCGCCACCCCCGTCCTTATACAATAGTTCAAGTATCATTATTTCAAAGCAATGCATCATATTTCATGAACTGATAATATTAAATTTTATTTGTATAGCGCCAACTCACGTCATAAAATATCTCAAAGCACTTAACATAGTAAAGTTGAGACCTCACAATATTACAGAGAAACTCAACAACCCACAATGACCAGCTCTGAGACTGTGGAGGAGAAAAACTCCTGTTTTAACAGGAAGACATTTCTAACAGAACTAGAATCAGTTGTGGGCGAAACATCTGCTGTGACCGGTTGGGGTGAGGAGAAGAGGGTAGAAAGAGGGGGAGAGAAGAGAGAGGAGAACAGTTGTATAACGTTGCCCTCTATCAGACTAAATCTTATAATGACAATAATAATACTGACACTTATACTGTAGATGCAATAGCATTGTTTATAATGATAATAATGTGGGATTTGGATCCTGCAACTCTGGAGTAAGAGATTCCAGCACTAGAGGAGAGAGATAACACAGAGTTAGTGCCATGTAATGTAGATACACTGGGGCAGAGAGAGGGAGATGAATGATGGGAGTTCCCCCAGCAGTCCATAGCTGCATAACTAAAAGATGGTTCAGTAAACAGATGAGCAGCTCTTACTATTAGCTTTATTAAAGAGGAATGTTTTAAGTCTAATCTTAACAGCAGAGAGCCGACTGAAATTATGTTTTGTATGTTAAATGTGAAAATTAACTTATATTGCTGTAAAATAAGGGTAATGAAGTTTAAATTGTATAAAATCAAAACACGAATTAATAATGAATCGAATAAAAAACAAGATAACTGAAATAATAGTAAAAGTAGAGTAACTAAAGAATTTTTGATTTGTAGATTTGCTAAAATTTAAAAATTTGAATTAAAGAAAGCTGATAACGGGGCTGTTTTTATTAGCTTGTGAAGGGTTCATAATTTGAAGGTACATAGTTTACAGTGACAGTTTTAAACATAATAAAGAGCATCATAAAAAAATATAGAAATATTTTTTTCTGATTGCGTTTATTCATTTAAAGTGGTACAATATCAAACGTTACAAATTAACAGCACCTAATGTGATCGTGACAAGTGTGATTCTGCTCAGCAGTGACCCATCATTCCTCACCAAAACTGGTCTTATCTTGCCACCCTACAATGTTACAGATAATATTATTATCGTTATTGTATTTTGCTGCCTGCATTGCAGTTGGTGTTTATTTTCCTAACACTTAATGTCCACAGACAATGGCAGTGATCCATCCTGAAAGCCAGAAGCTGAGTGACAGATTCCGCACAAGAGGGAACCCCAAGGTAATAATTTGCATTTGTTTTTTATTGCAATCATTAGGGCTCCCCTGCTGGGCCGTGGTGCAAGTCTGTGTGACAGACCCCATGTTTTATCTGAGAGTCTGGGGAGGCATGTTGCTGGGAGGGAAGTGAAGTGTACAGTATGCTGCACTGATTAAAAAAACATGCTTGATACCATGGATCACAGAGACACTGACATCTCTGTGTCCCCAGTTGTGCCTTGTATAGTTGGAATAGAACAGAATTTACAATATACAGAATCTTTTGATTGAAAATCTATTATAATCAAGGGTTTTCATGATAATACTTAGTTGTAAGATAAGATAAGATTTTTACTTTATTCATTACATCACACTCATTTAGGGTTAGGTTTAACCTAACCCCAATTACAATACATGCATTCAACCATAAAGATATTAGCCAGAAGTGCAAGAATCAAGAGACATAAACATTCATCAAATAAACAACAACATTTTAAATTGCTCATTTGAATTTTTTAAATTTTTATATATAAATTCAGGGAGTAAGGTGAAGTCTGAACAGGAGAATTTTCAGTGAGAGAAGTATTGGAGGGATTCTGATGTCCTGATGTCAATGGGGTGCTCAATCCTGTCAGGGGCCGTCAAGTTGGATAGTTCAATTTTACTCTGTCCTACCGACCGGGTTCCAAGATGTCAAGCCAGATATTGTTTCGCGGCTCGTCTCTCCTGAGGAGAGTCTTAGATCCAGCTCTCCCATCCTGCCGGCCACCTGCATTGTGGAGGCCATCACTTGGGAGATAAAGGTAAAGGAAGCTAACAATACCATTAAAATACCTCAGGGGGTTCCAAGTAATAACTCAGGTTATCCATTGGGCTCATTCCTCACTTGTGTCATGCCATCCTGGAATCCGCAGGACAATGTTCAGGATTCGAGAGAGATTCTGGTGGTGCTCCATGAAGAAGGATGCCACGGAGTACCTGGAGGCACGCACAGTCTGCTCCCAGAATAAGACCTCAAGGTTTCCCAGTTCTGAGCTCTGACATCCTCTTCCTGGGCCACAGCGCCCCTGGTCGGATATTTCCCTTGACTTTGACACCGGCTTGCCGGTTTACGAAGGTAGCGACAGGTTTTTCCAAAAAGGTACATTTTATTCCTCTGCCAACGAAACGGCAGGGGTGTTAATGTTTCATGTCAGTCTTGTGCATGGATTTGCCTTGGTGCGGCGGTGCAGGAGGATCTCGACCCAGGCTCGTCAAACTCTTCTTAAAAAGGCGGCAGATCAATGGAGGAGACCGGGAACGACCTACTCTCTGGGACAGAAGATGTGGCTCTCCACCAAAGACCTTCCCCTCTGGGTCGAATCCCGTAAGTTGGCCCCTCGTTTAGCTCGCCCATTTCCTGTGCCAAGAGTTATTAATTCTGTGGCTTTTAGTGTTCATCCAACCTTTTATGCCAGCTGTATCAAACCTGTCAAGGTTGCTGCCTGACTGAATGTCAGGGCCCGTCAAGTTAGATAGTTTGTTTTTGTGTTCATGTACTTCCTACTTTATTTTGATAGTCTGTCTGATGTCATTCCCCATACCCTGTCAAGTTTTCCACTTGTATGATTGCTGTCCTCCGCCCTAATGTCTTCCACCTGTGTCTCGTCTTTCTCTCATATGGTATTTATCCTGTGCCAGATTGTCTTTACCCAAGTGTGAACCTTCCAGGTTTGACCAGAGGCACGTTACCATGGTTTAATCTCGCTCTTAAAACTGCTCCGAGCTGTTTTTGTTTGTGGTTAACTCTGTGTTTACCTGTATAAGCCCCGCCCACGCGCATAAGAACCCAATCGTTGTCGGCGTAATTAATGAGAGCAGATCACTGCTCTCGAAGTCGTGTTCCCTGGACATTTCAATGTTCTCACCATCAACAACGCTCAGTAGCAGGCCCCCTCAGAACATATATATTTTCTAAAGGATTCCCCAATAATGATTTGTGCTGTTGACTATTATTCTGCTAATTTGTGTTCTGACTTTTGATCACATATGACCATTACAGCCCCTATAGGAGAACAGGAGGGGGGTCACAACCTGCCGAGGAGCCTTGTCCAGGACTCTCGCGGTAACGTATTGTGTCACTTGCAGTTGCTGTCACTTCTGTGAACTGTGTTTCTCCACCGCTCCTCCTTGTCTCTCTTTAACACTGCAGTTTCCTCTAACTATTGGGACAACTATTCGCTCCACTCTCCCTTGTTTAGTCTAAACACTCAGCTCTCTCTCTCTTTTATCGACTTGCTCGCTAACTCTCAGCGGTTGACACGCTCTTATCTGCGCTCCGCACCGTAGCTTAGCTAGTTAGCTTTAGCAGCTAACAATGACTTCTCCCTCTCCTGCCGTCTCTTGCTCTGTGTGCTCAATGTTTAGTTACTCCTCTGCCTTCTTAAGCGATAATGGTACTTGTAATAAGTGTAGTTTGATTGCTAGGATGGAGGTGAGGCTTAGTCCTTTATTAGCACCATGGAGAGTAAATCATTAGCTGATACTGTTAGCCATTCCCCGCTAGTCGGTGCAACCTGCTCTGGTGTAGATTCTTCAGGTCCCCCAGCACCTCCCGAGCAGACAAGGCGGCTCCTCTCTCGACACACCCGCTGAGGAAACAACTCTGATCATTGGAGACTATGTTTTGAGGAACATGAAACCTGCGACCACAGTATGTATTCCTTGGGCCAGAGCAGGCAATGAAAACTGCTGGCTATGAAAAACCTTGATATGGTAAAATTATTATAGCCGCACATCATCACTAAACTGCTGGTTTTTAGAGGTGGCGTCCAGATAACAATGTGGGCTTCATAGATAACTGGCGCACCTTTTGGAGAATTCCTGGTCTGATGCGGAGAAACGACATTCATCCTACTTTGGATGGTGCAGCTCTCATTTGTAGAAAATGACTCAGTTAACTAGACAGTCAAACCCGTGACTTTTCAGAGTTGGGACCAGGAAGCAGAGTTGCAGTCTTACACGCTTCTCTGCGCTTCTATAACAGCAGTCACCCCCACAATACCCCATAGAAAGTGTTTCTGCCCCCCGACCACTTCAACTATCTAAACCGAAAGTAAATAAAAGAGGTGTGATTAATACAAACCTTATAAAGATCAACACAAATCTTATAAATGAACCTAAAAATAGAACAAAAAAATGACTATTGATGATACTAAATATTAGGTCACTCCCATCTAAATCTTTGTTAGTGAATGATCTGATAACTGATCATCACATTGATTTATTCTATATGACTGAAACCTGGCTACAGCCAGAAGAATATGTTAGTTTAAATGAATCAACACTTCCCTCTTATAATAATACTCATACTATAATAATAATACTTATTGCTCAACCCTCGACCTAAACGTAGTTTGAACTCATTTGAAAGCCTAACACTTACCCTCTTATACCAGGATGGAAATGTCAAAAAACAGTTATTCTAGTTATTGTTTATGGACCACCAGGCCCTTACTCTGAATTTTGTTCTAAATTTTCAGACTTTTTATCTGAGTTGGTGCTTAGCACAGATAAAGTTATTATAGTGGGTGATTTCAACATTCATGTGGATGTTCCCAACGACAGTCTTAGTTCTGCCTTCAATTCGCTGATAGACACAATTGGTTTTATTCAACATGTAAATAAACCCACTCACTGTTTTAATCACACCCACGACCTCGTTCTGACATATGACATAGAAATTGAAAATCTAATAGTATACCCTCTGTCTGATCATTGCTTAGTTATATTTGAATTCTCGAATATAAGCTTTACTGAATTTGGAGAAAATTTCTATTACAGCAGGCATCAGTTAAAAAACTCTGTAAGTAAATTCAAGGAAAAAATTCCATCGTTATTTACTCCACTGCCATGTGTCGATTCAGTGCAGGATAGTTATCAAAACTTTACTCCCACACAAATGAATGATGTTGTTGATAGTGAAGCAGCCTCACTATGTTCCACACTCGACACTGTCGCCCCTCTGAAAAAGATGACAGTCAAACAGAGGAGGATAGCTTAATGCACCAACACGTACTTTAAAACAGACGTCACGTAGGTTGGAAAGGAATTGGGGTTCCAATAATCAAGATGATTCTCACCTAGACTGGAAAAAATAGTTTAATTACATATAAGAAAGCCCTCCGAAATGCCAGAACCAAATATTTTTCTTCACTAATAGAGGAAAAAAATGTAGCTATAGCCAGGCTGACAGAGAGTAAAAGCTCTACTGAACAGTCTATTCCCAATAACTCTTAGTAGTAAGGATTTCATGAGCTTTGTCACTAAGAACATTATTACCATCAGAGAAAAATTAATCAGCTTCTTCCCACTAATAGACACACTGTCCAGTACAGTAGCCTCAGAATCAACATTATCACCTAATTTATATTTAGATTGCTTCTCCCCTATAGATCTGGCTGAGCTAACTTCACTGGTCACTTCATCCAGGCCATCAACCTGTCTTTTAGATCCTATTCCATCAAGGCTATTTAAAGATGTATTACCTTTTATCAATAGTTCCATATTAGATCAGATAAATGTATCTCTATTAACAGTCTATGAACCAAAGGCCTTTAAGGTGGCAGTAGTTAAACCTCTGCTCAAAAAACCGACTCTAAACGCAGATACAGTATCTTAGCTAACTATGGATAACCTAAAGAGAACTGACCCAGGACTTTGTGGACTGGTGCCAGTGGAACCGCCTCCAGATCAATGCGGGGAAAACCAAGGAAATGGTGATGGATTTCCACAGGCGCAGTCACTCCCCCCCAACACTAATAAACATCCAGGGAACGGACATTGAGAGTACATGGGTTTACACCTGAACAATAAACTGGACTGGACAGACCACACCATTGCACTTTACAAGAAAGGCCAGAGCAGACTGTACCTGCTCAGGAGTTTCAGGTCCTTTGGAGTGCAGGGGGTGCTCCTTAGGACCTTCTTTGAGACTGTGGTGGCATCAGCCATCCTCAATGGGGTGGTCTGCTGGAGCAGCAGGAGCTGACAGCAAGAGATTTGACAAACTGATCAGGACGGCTACCTCTGTCCTGGAATGCCCCTTGGACACTGTGCAGGTGGTTGGAGAGAGGAAGATGTCAACAAAGCTATCATCAGTGATGGAGAATGACTCCCACCTCATGCAGGACACTGTCTCTGCACTGAGCATATCCTTTAGCGACCGGCTGCTTCACCCCAAGTGTGTGAAGGAGCCGTATTGCAGGTCCTTCCGTCCTGCTGCTGTTGGACTGTACAACCAGCGGTGCTCTCAGTAGAACACACACACAAACACACACACACACACACACACACACAGGACTCAACCAATGTAGAATAATTCACTGGAACACTTGAAGTGCAATTTTTCATTTCAAAGGAGTGCAATTATTACCAACCTTGCAATATTTATTCTCCATCTGCAATTATTGTTACTGCTATGTAAAAAGTATTTATATTTTATATTTTGTACATACCTATTGCTTGCTCTTTTCTATTCTGCTATCCACTTTGCTGCTGTAACACCCAAATTTCCCCTTTGTGGGACTATCTTATACCTGAAGCAGTCAGAGAGACTCCTGCACATTGTAGAAACCTGGATCATGTTCAATTAATTTATATTCCATGTATCACGCTATCATTAGTTATAACGGGGAAATAAATGTGAATGGTATAATTGACAGGTGGTGTTGATGATATGACAGACCACAATTTGAGGGAAGTTTAAAAAAGCTGAATTAGAGCAAAATATCAATATATTCTACAATAATTGTAAGGGAAACATGCTCACAAACTCCAAGCTCTGGAAGGTTTACAAGTGAACCATTTAAACAACCATAGGTTAGGCATGGGCGATATATTATATTGGTCGACAACGATTTATATTGCAATATAAATCTAATCACTATTTCTGTCAAGCTTAAAGGTTCATTTTTACTCCTAAAGAAAGAAAAAATGACTTCAACGTGTTCTTAACTTGAAAACATAAAAAGCAGCTCTCATCCACAAATTGATAAGGAAAAAATACTACATTAAGCTGTAGCCTATGTGAAAATCAAAACAGCTTTTGATTAAAAGAAAAAACAATACAATAATTTGTACCAGCTCTCATACAAAAATACAGCTTTCTGTGGAATATGTGGCAAAAAAAACAAAAAAAAAACAGGGCACAATTAAATCATGATCGAAGTGCATCAAAGCAAAGGTGCTTAGCTGGTGGATGCAGAAGTAGTCTGCTCTGATGTAAATGTTCTCCGCTGCACAGTAGAAAAGAGTCTTTCTGCAGAGACTCTGCTGCCTGGAATGCTTGCGTGTCTCTTGGCCAACTTGAAAATTAGTGGAAACAAGATGAAACGCTTCCATACGCTAGCTTTTCATTCACCAGGTGTTGGTCAAATCATTCCGGTCGGTTGCTCTTGTTAAGCTGACATGTAGCTTACAACATAAACAGGACGCGCATGGTCTCTAGTTTGCATTTTTTGGTGCATGCTACCAATCTGCTTCTTGTCGGACTTTAAATGGCCGAAATATCTCCACATATCTTTTTTAACAATATTGTGGTCTTTTGAAACCTGGGCTGTCAGTCTGGGTGTCTTCTTCTTTAACGCTGTCGCTCAAGTTAACATTTTCTGTTGTCATTTTCTCTTTTATCTCACTCTCACTCCTGACGTAATGATGTGCATGACCTGCTGCCGGCTGCTTCACCTACGCTCTGTGCGTCAACCTAACCTGACATGGCTGTAACTCTATTCCAGCCACATTATTGGTTCGGCACGGTGCTATAATCATTATCATTGGCTGTTCATGTGGTCTGTCAAAACATGGGTGGAATGACTTCTATCGACCTTGTACCGGCCATGCCTTATATTTCTATATAGGAAAAGTTATTTAGCAGTAATTATCTTCATTGTTTTATCACCCAGCCCGACCATCTGCCCTGAGCAGCATCAGAATAAATCCCCCAAAATAAAAGGCCGAAAGCCCCCCTTGAACACAGCCTGATATCTCCCTCAAAGAAATGCTTACTCACAGAGGAAGAAGGGCAAACCACGCCTTATCACACAGGATGCCTTAATTTGCTAGAGATGAGAGAAATTATGCCCCAATTAAATTAAATTAAATTCATTTTGCTGATGCTTTCGTCCAAAGTGACAATAATCGGTTACATTTCAGGGGTAGTCAATCGCATTGAGGGCTTTGCCTAAGGGCCTGCGCTGGATTTTCTTCTTTTTTCTTTTTCCATTCCTGACAAGTAAATCAACCCCCCCCCCCCCGCTACCTTCTGTACCAGAGTCAGCGGTGTTACCGGCTTGTAATTAATGGGCTGTGGCGGGTAATGGTTGAAGGGCCAACGCCTTGTTTCAATGAATGAGCTGTAACTGATAATGGTTAAAGGGCCAATGCCTTGTTCGGATGACTGAGCTGTAGCTGGTAATGGTTAAAGGGCCAACGCCTTGCTTGAATAACTGAGCTGTAGCTGGTAATGGTTAAAGGGCCAATGGCTTGCCTCAATGATGTCCTGTTTATTCCTGTGATAGTTCAAAGGAAATTACAGTTCCAGGAACTTTTCATTGATTTTAAGGTATAAAGTAACTACTGTGTGTACCTTTACTCAAATACTGTACTGTATACAATTTTGAGGTACTTGTATTTTCTTTGACTATCTCCACTTGATACTCCTTTATACTTCTACCCCACAACCCCTCAGAGGCTAATATTGTACATCTTCTTAATTACATTTATTTGATATCTTAAGTTACTATTTACTTTGCTGAATCAGATTAATGATGTAATATATATGTAAAATAAAATCATGTTTAATTAAAGTAAAATTTTTAATTCATGATGTTCACTTGTGACAAAAGTATTTCCCTTTAATAAAGAGGGGATAACAGTTTGCACAATTTCTTCACCCACTAAACAATCAACCTGGGGAACCCACTTTCTGTTTTGGAGAAAGTAACCATGGACTGTCCTCTCCGCTTCAACATCTGGGACAACCTGATACTACAGCGCTTGAAGTGTGGGCTAATCTCTCTGTTCCTTCACAAGGCCCCTGCAACAGACAGGCAAAGGAAAAGCAAGTACCGGAAACACATACACTCTTTTCCTATCTGAACTTTTAAGCCCAAAACCATCACCGACAAGGCTCTTGGTACGTGTCACAGGACTGACTCCGAAAATACAATCTGCAAAGTTGGAACGTTAACCTGCGGGAGCACATTATGCCTGTCCACTTGAGGGGAATCATCAGGCCACACTTGATAGCCTGCTAGGTCATTCCCCAAGATTACCTGTTGGAAACATCACCTTGCACTAGCTTTGAGAACAGTCTTGATTTTATGCTGTGGAACATCAATCCCATACCTTGGACCTCATCACTTGAACTAGTGTCTGTTTCACAAGAGATCGGAAAAATATAGTCCAAAGCTCCTGAATTGCTCAAGATCTTTACAGGTACTTTGTTCTCCCTCCCAACTAGTGATACATAACTATCAGACACAAAAGGAAGAAAACCATAGTCAATCTCCTCCTCAGCTGAGGAATCTTCCTGCTCTTGCTCAACAACAGGAGTCTCGATCACAGACTCAGACAAAGTGGGTTTTGTGTAGGCCTGCACAGCAGCAATGACGCTGGCTCTTTCCACTGCACGCAGGGTTGCAACAACCCTAGATGATTTGACTGGCAAATACCCTGGCTTTCCTTTTTTCCCCAACAGTGGACGTGCATTTTTCCAATGGCCTTTCCTAAAAATTAAGCTTTGCGTTAGTTCATGCAGGACACGGTAGTCATACCCACCTGCCGTAATTGGCTGACAGCCCGCTGATTGAATAATTTCCACAAGTCACACAACAATCACAGCCCATCCTCACACAGTTGGGTTCATTTAATTATGACTCCCTCCGCACTGATCTCTGCACACCAATGTTGTCACACACCGCTGCTGCTGGCCAAAGCTTGAAATTAGGGTAACAAAAGCTATTCGCTGCTGGGTATTCACCATATCTGCACTCGTCATGTCTTATCTCTAGCCAGATGACAGATCCAATTTTAACGACTATTGCATCCTCGAAACCCCAGACGATTAGGAAGAGACAGAGGAAAGGGCTGAAGAGAGCTGCAATATTCGCTGTAGCTCTCGCTAGGCATGTCCCCCGAAGATTGGCCAAAACTGCCCAGTATCTTAGATCCTCAAAGTTCTCTATAGCCAAAATATCTCCACTCCCGTGGGGGTCAGTCACAAAGAGCTTTTCCAGTTTTTTGTTGCAAATCTGAACCAGGATCAAGCTTGCAGCTCCTCCCCTCGCTCCACGTAGCTCTAACACCTCTTCCAAAATACCAAGACTCCAAACATACGCTGACCATCAGGATGAAACCCGGTCCTCGCATCTCTGTTAAACATCCAGTCCTCCCTTAGCGAGATGGAAGTCCGCCTCCAGGTTTTGGAAACCAGCTCTAACAGCCACCCACTGACATCAACTACAGGGCCATCTACCACGACCACCGCATTCGGAGTGCTTCCAGGTGATGTTACGCCGCACAAAATGCTGGGAACTGCAGTCCCCGCAGCTTCAACGGGAGTACCATTCTTCCCACTTGCCGCTGCAGTTGCTCCTCAGCTGAGTAATCAAATCCTCGCCGGTAATGACATTAATTTGGTTAAAATTCTGCTGTGTTCAGCTATCATGTCGGACAGTACCGTTGTTGATTGCGACGAGGTCTCAGTCAGTTAGCACTCTGAGAGGGCTTTTAGCAATGAAAAGTGCTCTATAAATGAAATTTATTATTATTATTATTAGTAGTAGTAGTCCTCAAGGAAAGTGATCCCAGAGTGTCTAAAACTCTGACTATGGCTGAGTTTAATGTTGCTTTTGTAGTCTTCGGAGTCCTTATATGTGAAATCTTTCCAGAAGGTAGATTTTAATTAGACACATTTAGCCATTATATCAGACCTGGCAACGTCTACCACAACGCTTTCACTTCCAGAAATGTAACCAAAGATTGGAATGGTCTATTGTTGATCTGGCCCTTATAAGTAGACACTTCACAGGACATCAGGCCCTCTCCTGTGTCGTGTGCGGGTCTTTTCTCACAGTCAGCCTCTGAAGAGATTAGTTCAGAGAAGTCACCATTCCAGTGCTTCGTTCCTCCGATTTTTGAAGGGAGTGGGGAGACTTCAAACTCCCCTTTGCATAAATTTTAACGAGAATGTATGTAGATTCTCTAACTGTTAATTCATACATGCTTGCAGTTTTTGCAGAGACGGCCACCCCAGGTCTGTGTGTCTCCGCCGCACTCGTCTCATGAAAAAGTGAATGAACCATCTACGCCTGTCAACGTCTAAGAGCTTGGCAAAGCTCTGAAGAAGTATCCAAATCGTTGTTTAGTTAATTATTTAATTGCTGGTTGGGTTCAAGGTTTTCCTAACCCTTCCAAAAGTATACCATGTCTGTAAAAACCTGCAATCTGCTTTAAAAGCACCAGAAATAGTGGACAAATTATTGGCTAAAGAGGTTGAGAAGGGCTTCATGATTGGGCCTTATGATAGCCCCCCCTTCTCCAAATTCCGCATAAAATCCTATAGTCATAGCAACACAGAAATATTCAGGGAAAAAGCACCTGATCATAGACTCGTCAGCCCATCCTGATGATGCTGCTCCAAGCGTTAATAGTCTCATACCGCTTGCGCCGTTTTCCTTATTCTATGCAACTGCCGATCATACAATTCAGTTCATTGAGCTAGCTGGGAAAGGTGCTTGGTTGGGGAAGGCTGATATAAGAGATGCCTTTAAGACATGCCACTCAATCCGTCACAGTAACATCTCTTCGGCGTCATATGGCGTAATAAAATATATTTTCCGGTCAGACTAACCTTCGGCTGTTGTAGTAGCCCCTGTATTTCAATACCCTTTCAAAAACGCTTTGTTGGATTCTGTTAAATAATTGCAAATTGCCATTTGTCCTTCACCTTCTAGATGATTTCCTAGTGGTGGATTACCCCCAGTCAAAACCAGATCAATGCACTAGAGCTCTGAAAGATGTTTTTAAGCAACTGGGTGTATTTTTTTCTGCAGAGAAAACCCAAGGTGTCATCTCTCAAACATCCTCGTGGGATCAAGACCAACCGACCACCTTTCTACTTTAGAGTCTTAACATGTCTCAAAGATTAAAAATGGTATTCAATGTGTTGCTTTGGGCTCACTCTCGTATACCCATAGGGGGATTTCTGCATTGTGCTCCCTGTCTTGGCCTAGCATGCTGCTTGGCTAATACATGGAGCATTATCAGAGCAGAGCCATCAGCGCCAAGCATAACTGTATTTCTATTTGTTGCAATGAATGGTTAAATCTATGACGAGAGTGTTCCTGACTGAACAATAGTTACAGACACGATTGGGGTCAAACTTCCCCTGTTGAACACGGTCCGCCTTTACTGAAAACTTTCCTGTCCCTTCTGACAAATACTTACTGAAAAGAGCACCCAGGATATTCTCTCTACATGAAGCTTCGCCACGACCACGGTTCTAACTAAAAAACCTTCATGGGTCAAAACAAACTCATCTGCAAGTTGGGCAGCCTCTGAAACCTGTGTTACCTGTCACAGTTACTCCAGGAGCAGTTATGTTAGAAATGCTGGCCAATTTCTGTCTTCTCCAAGGGACCCTCTAAAGTGGCTAACAATTCATCTTCGTTTGACCCCTTATGTTCAACACTTTAATCAAATCAATTTTATTTGTATAGTGCAAGATCACAACATACATTATCTCAAGGCACTTTACATAGTAAGTCGAGACCTCACAATATTAAAGAGAAACCTAACAGCTTCCAGAATGAACAGCATTTGGTGACTGTGGAGGAGAAAAAAACTCACTTTTAATAGGAAGAAATCTCTGACAGAACTGGACTCAGTTGTAGGCAGGCATCTGTCTCGACCAGTTGGGGTGAGAGGGGATAACTGGGGTAGAGAGGAGAGGTGGGCAGAAATCCGATGTTTCTTGTATGCATTTAATGCAGATCTTAACTGTGAGATGTTCAATTGAAGACATTTCAATGACAGTGCAGCTGTTGAACACACACACACATTCTCTCCAATGTACATTCAGGGTGTGCTGACCAGGGGGAAGGATGTGATGTCGAAAGGAGGCCCTCGACAGGGAGACTGGAGTCTCCATCCCAATCTCGTTCTCCAGATCTGGGACAGGTTTGGCGAAGCAAAGGTGGATCTGTGCGCTCCCTGGTTCTCCAACCTTCAGGTTTGTGGACTACCTCCTGAGCCACAGCCGCCCCATTATCCGATGATAAGCCAGCGTCTATTGGTTTGGCCACTGAACAGGAACACTTAGAGAGGCTGGGCCTTTTCAGGATGTTGTGCACATCATTCTGAATGCGAGAGCTGCATCCACCAGAGCGTCATACCCCGCTTAATTGGCTGGGAAGGTCTCCAGGACTGCTTCTTTTGAGTGATTGAGTGCAGAGGGGCTTGGATGCCACTGCGTGTCCCTAGCTTCACATGCTTTCATTCCTCCAGCTGTCGGTGAAAAGCAATCTGGCTTTTACAATGGAAAAAAGGTACACTCCTGTTATTTCGACCTGTTACGATAGCTTCGGTGAATAAAATCAACCCCTGGTAAAACGATTTCGGAGGGGAGTTCGATGATACAGGCCTATGTCTCCCTCTCTTGCTCTTTAATGTGTTTTAGCGCTGGTTTTACGAGCACTGGGTTAATCCCCTTACACATCTGGATCAGGATCTGGATCATCAGCCAAAACTGCTCTACTGTTAGCTCTGACGTCCGCGAAAGAGAGTTAGTGATTTCTCTGTGGTTTCTTCATGTCTCAGAATCCAAGGTGATGCAGCTCAGTGACTTTGGCTTGGCTTTTAACCCTAGGCGCATCACTAGCTCTTTCAGATCGAGTGTGATACCGCTGGATGGATTTTTCAATTCTGAAGAGAAGGCTGAGACTCAATTCCTCTGCCAAGTGTGCGTGTTCTCCTGTTATGTTGCGCGCATGGCTGCGCCGTTCCCAGCACCTGTTTGTACACTACAGAGAGAAGCCCTGTCACACTGGCTGTGTGAGGCTATTTCACAGGCATAACGTCAGAGCACACTCCACCAGAGGAATTTCATCTCTGCTATCGGTCGCTGAACAGAGACGGCAGTGGGAGACATCTGCACTGTAGCTTTGTGATCTTCCCCTTGCTCTTTCATCCATTTCTATCTGCAGGAAATTTCCCATTTCTCTATGACTCACTGAGTTTTATCAGAGTGATTTATTTGGATTATTGTGAGCTCTCCCTACTCTACTTGTCACTGACTGTTACACTGCATCTGTCCTTTAATGGTATTCTGTTCAATGCAAGAGCAACCATTACGCATGCTGCATTGGCTGGATACAGAGTACTATGAACTTATTTGCTTGAAGGGGCAGTGAGAGATTTTGGAGAAAGCTTGTTTCGAACCCGCAACCCCGGGTATGGGAGTCCAACGCAGTAACAACTAGGCCGAAACCCGGTGTTGCAGCACAAACTGCTAGCACGTCTCTTAAGGTGTCGATGAGTGATCTTTAAAAACTGCACTCGCATGGTGAACAGAGCCTGGGCTGAGCCAAAAACACATAAAAAAATTTAAAAATATTGCTTTAGAATCGCTTACTGCCTATTTAACACTGTAAGGCCCACAGTTATAATTTTGCAACATCACTTTTAGTTGTCCTAAAAATATATCTGTAAAAAAAGACCACATTAACATAGTCATAGTCAACACCATGTTATTGGGTGGTAAATGTGCATTCAGGTCTGGCCACATGGCCATGAACTAGTTAGGTACAGGTGACAATGGTCTGCAAGTGGTACCCGAAGAGCACAACTCTGTGATTCCTTTCAAGGGGAAATTTAGCTAAACTAAACAATACATGCAAGGCCAGCCACACCCATGGGGGTTCTAATTGTGAGTCAAAACTCAACTTGGATTGTAAGGTGATGTTGATTAGCAATGGGACAAAGCCACCAAAACCTACATTAATGTTGAGAGGCCTTACATTGTGGGTGCCTACAATAAATACAAGGGAGATGTCGGTTTTTTTGGACTAATTTGAATCCAAATACAAGTTCCCCATGACATTGCAGCGCTTGTACATTTACATCGTATGACGCACTATCATCCTCGCTGTGGTTTACATCTGGCTCCTCTAGAAGTGGGACTGCAAAGCTTTCAACATTCCTGGGAAAGAGATACTGAACAGGAGACTGTTCCAGGCACAACTAACATCCTCTCTCATCCTGGTGAACACAACTGTCATCACACCAAAGAGGTCGACCTTCTTCAGGCAATGGGAGCCCAGTAACACAGACAGTGCCATCAGAGAGCCATTTGACTGCTCAGAAGAGACCTTGCTCAGGTGATCAGAGTCCACCATATATAGGGTCCCAGCCAAGAGGACTTCTGTGCACCACCTTAGTGGATATACGCAAGGACATGATCGCACATTTCCCTGTGAAGACAAAGACAGGACACTGCAGACACTGGGATGAAGGATTCACCAACACTCCAGCAAGTGTAATGTCCATGAATAAAGGAGAAGAACTGTTTTTGGGACTTGAACATGGTAGAACCCTTGGTCTATGTCAAGGCTTTCATTCAGTTCATTGAGTTTTGTAAATATTTTAGAAAATTCTGTAATTTTCCCCCATTTTTTTATTAACAAATTATTATTTACAGACTGTTGTGTGATGTTTATTCATGATATATGTTGTTATGGGGCTACATGAGCAAACAAGCCTGTAAATAATCTCTTAGTAGTACTGTATATTCATTCAGACTGAGTGCAAAAACAGAACTCCTGCTACCACTGAGGCCCAGTGTTGCAAATTTACAACGTTACCCTAAAAACTTACTAAAATGCTAAGAATTCAAAAACTTTCTGCATCAGGGCAATATAGAAAAAACTGAGCTAAACTTTGCTCAGTTTTTTCTATATTTGAGCATTACAGGGTTAAAGGCGGCATATTCTGAAATATAAGGATAGTTACATATTGTAACTGATTCTATGAGTTTAGGTGCAGCCCTTAAATAGTTGAAGAAAAGCTCTTATTGGGAGCAGATTGACTGGTGTCAGTCCAAGGTGAGACCGTGGTGAGGCCCACTAAGCAGGTGGGTGTGGATTAGAAGTTTTTCAGTGCTGCGCGGCCGCATGAGGGATAAACCTGCTAGAGACATCCTTAAAGGGGCGTATACTCATTGAAACATTTATCTCTCTCATTCCGCGCCCGTGCAGCCTCCAAGCAGATGGTTCACTATTTCAGTATCCTACCATACCTGTTGAGGTTAATGGTAACACTGTTGATATTCTGGGAGACAGTGGAGCAACTATTTCCACCTTTGAAGCTGAGGAGGATGTGTGTACACCACCTTCAAACTGTATTACCACTGTGGGGGTTTTCAGATGTCCCTATAGCAGAGCCTATTTGCTAGGGCAAATGTAACAGTTGGAGGCCCTGTGCTCGAATGTGATATCCTATGCAATCCAGAGTCTGGATGGTTGCTCCACCCTGATGGTCGAGCAGTTTGTCCTCGTTCTCTCCTCCATGCTTTGGTGCATGTAGCACGTGGTCCAACACATGTAGGAAAAGGGGCGTTTGTGGCAAAGATAACCAAGAACCTTGCATTATCATTAGGGCCCGAGCCAGCACTGCTGGCGAGAGCCCTATTGAATCTGTAATGAATGATTATTATTAGGGCCCGAGCCAGCATAGCCCGAAACGATCACTAATTAGACCCCCTAAACATACTCGGAAACTTGATCAATTTCGCAAGCACATCCGAACTGGTGAAAAATGTGATATTTTACGGGTCCCGGGAAATAGCGGCACGAAATGACTCAGTAGCGCCACCTACAAAGTTCCACGATCCTCTCTAACCACCAATGGGTGACATTTTGTATCTGGTTTCTACAAATGTAGTGCTCTTTTAGGAAAGCGGCCATATTGACCACACGTCACAGCGCCACCTGCTGCCAACAGGAAGTGGCTCGTAGTCACACCGTCATGGTCCAATCTGTCCCAAAATTCTCAAGCATTATTCTTGTGCGGCCTTCAACACATCCTCATGTCAATATTGACCACACGCTACAGCACCACCTGCTGGAAGTAGCATGCTTTACACTTTTCACTGCAACGGCGTGGCCGTGGGCTCGCCGCGAATTTCGACGTTCCTCTCCAACGACCAACAGGCGACATTTTGGATCTTGTGTCTACAAATTTAGTGCTCTTTGAGGAAATCGGCCATTTTGGATCCAGCGAGTACGACTTTGGTGCTCTTTGGGGCATTTTTTCACATCTTACTTTAACGAATTACTCCAGCAACACCTGGTACCAATAGGAAGTAGCATGCTGCCCTCAACCCACCTACATGTCAATATTGACCACACGTCACAGCGCCACCTGCTGCCAACAGGAAGTGGCTCGTAATCACACATGCATGGTCTGATCTGTCCCAAATTTCTCAAGCATCATAATAGTCCTGGCCGCAACACAGCTACATGTCAATATTGACCACACGCCAGAGCACTACCTGCTGGAAACAGGAAGTAGCATGCTCTACACTTGAGTCCTGTGCATGGCAGATTCACCCAAATGATCCGCCGCTTCCACCGCGACACACCCCGCCGTCCCGCGACTGCTCGGGCCCATCCACTGCTGCTTGCAGCTTTAATTATTATTGTTATTAACAACATAATTTCATCTAGAAGTGTCAGTATCCTTATTGTCATTATAAGAACCAGCCTGACCTTAAAACAATGGTTACACAACCTGTCCTCTCCCCATTTCTCTTCTCTCACCAACCGGCTACGGCAGATGTTTTGCCCAAAACTGAGTCCGGTTCTGCTAGAAATGTATTCCTGTTAAAAGGGAGTTGTTTTCTCTGCAAGGTGGCCACATTGTGCTTATTGTGGGAACTGCTTGGTTTCTCTGTAATATTGTGAGGTCTCGACCTCACTATGTAAAGTGCCTTGTGATTTGTAAATGGGAGAAGTGTATCAAATAGTCGTCTGCGTTGGCGTGATTTGTATTTATTTTCTAGGGAAGTGCATGTCAGGCTACAGCGTACATTACAAGTAAGTATAAATTGGCTTTTAAGGGTTTTGTGCCACCTCCATGATGACGTATATACATTGGATGGTTAACTACAATGAACGGCCCTGAAACTGGCCAGTGAGTTCAGATGTGCTTGTAGTGTGGCTTAAATTGCATGCCCTTTCAGGCAATGGAACAAACATTCTCAATGTCAGTGCTCTCTCCCACATGTTGAGTGCTTAGTTTGCCATGCAGTACAAGGTCTCCAGGACTGTTTAGTATTCATCCACTTGAGTTTCCTAAAGGTTACCAAACCTAATTAGAAATTTATGCAGGATCTTCAAAGGTCCCTCAGTTATTAATGATGTGCTACTTCTGAAGACTGCATCGATGTCTTTTTTTCTGACTCAAAGAGCACAGGCCTCACAATATGCACATACACACTGGAGACACAGACATACAAAATACAAGAAGAGACAGGTGACTGGCTTATATTGAAAATTGCTGGTACAGAGTATGAGACTAAAACACACACACTGTGCAATACAGGGTAAAATACACCAAATAAACACTGACTTGAGTCAACTGTATCACAAGCCATAACAAAATCTAAGCAATGGTAAAACCCCTTTTAAAGTTAGAGTCCCTCCATTGGTGTGGAATGGAGGGACTCCAATGTTCCTTCATTTAGTTCTGATATTGCAGCACTTTGCATCAAAACCCTGCCCTCTCTCTCTCCCTGGTCTCTAGTCCCTGGTCAATGTCAAATTTGCAATACACAAATGTGCTGAGCTTCAGAGTCCCTCTCTCAGCCTACTTCTGTGCGCTCACAAACTTCTGCTCAATCTTGGATTTTTGTGAAATTACCCTATTAGAATTCCCCAACCAATAGAATTTGTCCTTCACAGGCAGCTACAGCATGGATCACCCAAGGACCTCAAATAAGTGTTTTATTTAAATAGTGATATTGCTTCCTTTAAATTAAATTTAAGTCAGTCTCTTAAAAATGAAAAACCACAGTCTTGATTAAAAATAAGAAATAAACTTACATTTGTGACATTTTTAGCTCTTTAAAAAAAATGATGATCTTCAACAATTAATTAAAATTTATGGTTGAAGCTAGCACTTAGATATTCACTGGACTGGGGCAGACAATCATAGGAGCAGGAAACACACACTGGAAAACATACTCAAAGGCTTTAAAAAACATGTGTATTCAACTAAACTAAAATAATTGACTAAACTCAACAGTAACAATTATTCATTATGCAGAATAATGCCTTTCGCAATTGTACAGGAAAATATTTACAGGATTAACAAAATATCAAAGAATATTTCGGTACATCATGTGCTCTCTTGTTAGTTTTCCTGCATAGTAAGTTTCAAGTGTATTATTCTTAGCAGTTGGTGGTACAGTAATGGGAGTCGAAGCAAATGTAGTTTTGCAACTCCAATCTGAGCAGGTCTAATCAATCGCATTGCCCATAAGAGCCAGGTCTCTCCCAGCATTTTAAAGATATCAATCACAACCCTCACAAGGATACACACATAAAAGCGACCTACGATAAGTGCATTCAACCACGAAGATATTACCCAAAAGTGCAAGAATTGATAGAGTGCGTAAACATTTATGAAATAGGCAAAAAATACAGTTTCAAGTGCTCATTTTAGATTTTTAAATAAATAAATTTCAGGGACTAAGGTGAAGTCTGAACAGGTGAGTTTTCAGTCTGCGATGGAAGCATTTGTGAGGATTTTGCAGTCCTGATGTCAATGGGGAGCTTGTTCCACCATTGAAGAACCAGGAAGGAAAACAGACAGGATTTAGATGAGCGTTTGCCGCTGATGTAGTGAGCACATAGCAGGCTGCTTTGCAGTTGCAGAGCGAAGTGGGCGGGCTGGGGTGTAAGGTTTGACCTTTTTCTGGATGTAGGAAGGGCCTGAGCCATTCACAGCATGGTATGTGCTTTGAATTGTTCCAACTCAAAATTCCTTTTTCCCCCATTTCAGTTCATTTTAGTTGATTTCAGTTCCTTCAATTCAACCCCCCAAAATATCAAAAACAGTCAGATGCAGTTCATATTCAAAACTCAGTTCATGTAACGGAAAATGTCTTCCAAACTAAACAAAAATTTCAAACCAAAAAATGTTTATTCTTTCACTCACGATTTGATAGTCAATTAGTCCAGTTAGTTTGAAATCCGTTCTGGGCACTGCTGTGTTGTGAATTAATAACCGGTTTGTGACAGAAATTGAAGACTGAACTGTAGCGTTGAGTGTTTGGAGTGTCATGTCCCCTCCTTAAACGAAAAGGAGGAGAGCAACGAAACAACCAAAAATATGCAGGAGTCAAAGTAAATGTGTAAATAAACTTAGTTTTGTTATCAAAAGTTTGTCCAAAAATTGTGCAACAGGTTAACAAAAGAGTGAGGGGAATGGGACGAGGTGCTCATGCCAAATAATTGAAATTAAGAAAACAAAACAAGGCCTAGCTGGCTCCTATCATAAAAGGAAAGTTCGTAAAACAAAGACCTAACTGACTTATCTACCAAAAGACTTTAAAAAGAAATACACGTGGCACCAACCCATAATACTAGTGTGTCACCTACATGCCTGCTAAAGGTAAGGGTACCCAACTCACCTACCAGTCCACAATCTCCTCCACCGCAGAGATACATTAAAGTTTAACTGAAAACTATAGAGCACCCAAAAACACATGGTCTCACAGGCAGCACACAATGAAAAACAAAAAGGGCAGAGACACAGGATCCTGAGAATGGGCCCTTTTTATGGAGCCCACCGGATCTGATTGGCCTGCTCACAAGTGGAACCCAATCAGGTCGTTAGCACGTTGGGAGAAATCAGAAAGGACACACACACACACACACACACAACCAGCCCTCTGATTTTACTTGGCACGTAACAGGAGTGATCCGGGGATGAAGTGGTCCGATAGAAAAGGCTACCAGAAGATTCTGTGTGTGATGGACGAAAACAGTAACGGGATTAACGATTAACTCACTGCTTTTCTTTATCGCACTTGAGTCTTCTGATCCGGTATCGCTCATTAATCAATCTCCTTCTCCTTCTTAGTTTGACTGGCATATGTTGGTTATAATTTGAATGGTGGCGAAAGCTGATAACCAATCTGGTTGAGCTTTTACAAGGGGGTGTATACTGGGTGTAGCCTGTGGAACCTGCAGTGCAATCCAGGGGCCTGTTCAGAGACAGTTGGCGTGGCAGGCAATTGCTGCCAGAGTCAATGCGTAAGACTGAAATAAATAGTCAATAGATTTCATTTTAAGCTCGAAGGTATAAAACCGTGGTGTAATGATTAACAATGCCTTCTAATGCGCAGGCGACCGGGGTTAAATTTGCGTTGCTCACGACTGAGAGCAAGGAATTACAATTCTGTTTTGATATAGGTGCAATCCCACGGGCACAAAAAGAACGTGGCAGCAGTTGAAGATGAAGTACAAGAATATAGTGCAAACAGGAAAGGCATATGGTTGTATCATTTCACATATTAAGTCACTATCAGTGGCTATTTCAACTTGTAGTAACTGTAACTCTCAACAGAATGCTACTTCAACACAGATATTTGTCCTTTATTATCCTGTGTAGTAGATTCACATTTGACTTCTATTCAGCTAATAGAAAGAGGGCAGACGCTCGCAAAATGGGAGGAGGGCCACCACCACCACCTCTGAAGGAGGCCGAGCAGCTGGCTCTGAGCCAGAACTCTGGGAGACCAGTGGCTTAGGGCATCTGAGCCTGTCTCCCCCAGGACACTAGTGGCTACATTAAATGTGTGTGTGTGTGTGTGTGTGTTTTCCTTTAAACCCTTTTCTCATCTCTCAACAGTCTCTGATGGTGTCATCTACCTCATCAAGCCTGCTGCAACAACAGAACCCCTTGCAGTTGTAAGTATCTCATACTCCAGAAATGTTGCCAAATATGGTTTAAAGTATACTGACACAGAATGTTCTTCTTCATCACAGGGTGGTGGTAGTGGTGAACAACAAGATGACTTTGAAGATGGCGATGATGAGGACGGAGACGGAGACAAGACGTTAACTGCTACCTCAGAGAGGGAGTTTGAAAGGCTAACAGAGGTACATCTTAATATTATGTATGTTAGTTACTGAGTCCACTTTTTATTTCTTGTGGAATTTGTAGATTAAAATGTCACACAAGTGATTAGAATGAATAAGGAATTGTAAAATAACATGCACATTCTTATTCTTTTTAACAGAGCATGAGCACCAGAGGGAGGGGCCATCAACCTCCACAACACATATGAACACAGTGAGATGTTCATTAAATGCTAGGTTAAATGTTATTGTTCATTGTGCTTGTAGAATTTAATGTCATCCCTTTTTTTCCAGCTACCTGTAAAGGAGCTGTACAAGATGTCTCTCATAAAGAATAGAGAAGAGTGACCTTGAAAAGGTCCTTTTGTAGCTTCAAATTAAAAAGACAGACCTGCAAATTGAATTGCTGGAATGCCATTTAGAGGTTGGTGCATGGTCACAGGTGAATGATGTAAGTAGGTGTAACAATATATGAATATTAATTGATGCTTTTGTATTTGTAGGAAAGAAAAAAGAACAAATTATTGTGAATTCATGTTTTGTCTTTATTTGCGGGGGGTGGATCAGTGAGTGAAATAGTTATTGCATAGCACGTCTCGGACACCTCTTCCATCTGGGACATCAGCAGGGGGGATGGGATGGTCGTCCTCAAAGTTCGCTTGTATGGCAAGGTGTTGCTCTCCTCTAATTGTGGCAACATTATGGAGAACAACACATGTCACAATGATGTTGCATGCCCTCTCTGGGTTTACCCTGAGCTTCCGTAGACACTGGAAGCGGGCTTTGAGTATGCCTATCGTCATCTCCACTCGGGCTCTTGTCCTGCAGTGGGTTGTTGCTGGGGTCCCAGCTCAGGCTCAGGGTAAGGGGTCATCAGGGAGGGCAGTCGTGGGTGCCCTCGGTCACCCAGCAGGTGGCCATCAAACTCCCCTATAATTATAGAGGGGACAGATTTTTAGTATGTTGGCCTCAACATTAGTGATCAGATGGGCTGCATCACCCATGATCTTGACAGTGCAGAGATGAGAGATATTAGATGCAATATATTGTGTTGTATTTGTAATTGTAAGACAGTAGACGCTGTACCTGCACATTAATGCTGTGGAACGACTTCCTTTTCGGGTAGTCTCCCTCATCTAAAGAAGGAGCACTGATGGGGATGTGCGTCCCATCAATGCAACCTAGGACATTGGGAAAACCTGCAACATAAAAATGAATCAATGATCCCAGTCTGAGGTGGCACATCTTAACAATAGAATATAATGTGAACCATTCTTCAGTTAGATCAGTTCAGGAAAAGGGAGGAGATAAGTACAAACTCTGGGTTTTTAAGCAAAAACCTCCCAGCGAGCAGGTTAGATTCACAGCGTCAGTTTCTATGGTAACTGAGTTTAAGTTCACTCGCTTTCTGGAACGGAAAACCCAGTTTCCCTCTTTTCAGGGTTAAAATACTCAGAGTTTTATCAAAAACCTGCTTCCTGGAACTGGCCCAAGGTTGTCACACTCCCTCCACCTGAAATAAGCCTGAATTTAGGAAGGGTTTGTTTATTTTTTACAACTTTGTAACAAGTTCTCCATATCTGTGATAGAAAAACCAGGGAAATCTTCCTAATCGCTTTCTTCTTGAAATATTTCAAGGATCCTTCAACATTTTTTCTTGTCCACTTCCTCAACTGTAGGATAGCATGGCTTTCATTGAGACGCATGAACAACACAGAGGTCTTCGCCAGTGTCTTCCTGTACCACTTTAAAGTTTAACAGACCCATTTGTCTGATGACACTATGACACTTTGTCTGGAGAATTTGTCAGCCTTGGAGTAAGGGTGAGTGCAAATCCAAACACGATTATTATCTGAAAAAATTTGCATCTCATCTCCCTTTGTCATGATTTCGTTTTTTGCCTCTGTTTTGACAGTGTCAGGAACACTCTCAACTCAGTATCCAGAGGTCCTTTGAGGAGGCGTCCTAGATTGAGCTCAGTAGGTGTAACTCCTGTAGATTCATGTACAGCTGAGTTTATGGCAAAATGGAATTCAGGTAAGTATTTGTCACATTTTATGTGGTTTTCCTGCACAAAGGAAGCAATCATGCTTTCACATTCCTATTTATTCCTTCCCTAAGGTTTGTCTGAGGATGAAGAAGTTAATTTCTGTTTGAGGTTACATCGCTGACAGGTTTCCTCAAAATAAGATGACACAAACTGAGAACCTTGAACTGAGAAGATGAAGGTTGGCACATCCCCGGGGAGTCAGAATCTCCTTTGTTAAGATGTGGGAAATTGTCTTCTTGTAGATTTGCGGACTGGAAACATTTCAACCCACCTGGTGAAATAACACATTGCAGGTTGGGGTTGGAGATTGTCCACGGGCACTCTTGATAAGGCATCTGGCACTGTATTGTATTTTACAAACAAGTGCTTGGCTTCTGGGTCTTAAAAACCCAAACAAGAGAGGAATGATCTATAGCCATTGTAAAATGTCAGCCTTCCAAGTAATTTCTCCATTTCTCCAGAGCCCAGACATCAGCAAGACATTCCTGTTCAGTGGTTGAGTAATTTTGCTCAGCCTGGTTCAGAGTACAGCTGGCGAAGGTGAGAACCTGTTCTGTTTCTAATCCAGTCTGCTGAGTCAACATGGCACCCACAAATAAAACAAAGAAAGTGCTTATTTTTAACAGTGATGTGTGTACTTTTCCGTGATTTCCAGTGCGATGTGTTATTTACAGTGTGACGGGGGTGCCAGCTGTTAGTTTAGCTTCTTTTATTGTTTTAAGTAGAGCATGGTTGTTTGATAATGCGGATATCAGGTATTTTAGTGCTAGTGTTGGTGTCTTTGTCTTACGGTGAGGATGCCTGTGATGGTGTGTATGAAGTGGTTGCTGATGTAGAGTGGGAGTCTGTGAACCAGTTTCAGTGCTTTGTTCTGGATGATTTGTGGGCATTGTAGCTGGTTATCGGAGATGATGATCCACGCAGTGACAGAGTATTCTAACAGGGGTCGGATGTATGACAGATACACCTTGATGACTGTTGAGGGTTTTTCCACGGAGGGCTTTGAGGTGGTTGAGCCTTTTGTCCAGGTCATGTTGCTTTGAAATTTTACTCTGAGAAATGTTGCCTTTCTGCTGATATTGATGTTCTGGTTGTATAATGTTGGTTTGATAGTGTTGTTGTGCTGCATGTGTTTGTTTTTTTGTTGTTGAAAAGGACACATTGTGTTTTGGCAGACTTAAGTTTTATTCTCCACGTTTGACCAGTCTTCTATGTCCGTTATGCATGTATAGTTTTTTTGCTGCGAGATGTGGACGTTTGGAGCTTGACTAGTAGCATAGATCTTCTGCAAACTGTGAGACTTTGGCAGTGGTGGCTGGGGGGTAGTAGATGTCGGAGATTTACAAAAGGAAGAGAATAGGGCTCAAGACTGCACCTTGGGGAACTCGTGCTTTGGGTGTGAATGGTGATTAAAGGGTTGAGGCAACTTTAACTTTGATTTGGCGGTTGTTGAAAAAGCTAGAGATGATGGTCTAACTTGGTTTGGGTAGTTTGAGATTGTTGTCCAGTATTCTGTATTTGAGTCCATTGTGCCATACCTTGTCGAATGCTTTTTCTATGTCGAAGAATATTGCCAGAGTGATTTCTTTTTTATTGAATTTTCTGTGGATGTCTTCTGAAAGTCAGAGGATGTTGTCTGTGGTGGATCTTTCTTTCCTGAAACCTCCTTGGTGAATTCTGAGGAGAACCATTGATTCTATGTGGCTGGTGAGACATGAGGTGAGGACTCTTTCGAACAGTTTTCCTATGTGGCTGAGGAAGCTTATGGGGCAGTAGCCTGTGACGGTGTGTGGATCTTTTCCGGGTTTGTGAATCATGGTGAGGAGTGCAACCTTCCATGGTGAGGGGAAGTGACCATATGTGAAGCAGATGGAGAACAGCTGTCCAAGGTGCTGGAGGTAAGCGACCGGTGCTTGGTTTATCATTATGGTGTCAACGTTGTCTTCTCCTTGTGCATTGCGTTTCATTTATTTCAGTAGCAGTTGTAATTCCTAGCAGGTGACTGGGTTTGTTAGGGGGTGATCTTCTATAGAGGGATTTGCAAGGCCTCAGCACATCCTGTGGTCCTTTTATGCCTGTCCACACGTCCTCCCCTATCATGGTGTATGATGAACCAGGGGTGGTTAGCTTGGTTTGGTTGGATTTAGTGTTCTTTTGGGTAAGGTGCCAGAGCAGCAGAATCAGAGGCAGCAGGCTTGGGTGGTGCTTTTTAAAAATGTTTTGTTCATACTGCAGCTGGTTCTCCCGGTCTTTTTCCAGTTGCTGACCCAGGCAAGTCCATCAGCAGAGTTAACTCCACTACTCCTCAGCTGACTGGCCAGTTGGGGGTTGATGTTTGTCAAAACCAATTAAATGATTTCTTCTTCCTCTATATGTGGAAAAATGCTTACGGGATTAACAACCTCACTGTTTTTTCATCGCACTTGAATGTTTTTCTCGGGTATCACTCTGATCCTTTCAGTAATTACTCTCCTTCTCCTTCGTAGTTTGACTGGCATATGGGTTATAAATTTGAATGGTGGCATGAGATCATGACCAATCTAGTTGAGCTATTACAAGGGGGTCTATACTGGGTGTAGCTTGTTGAACCTTCGGTGCAATCCAGCTTATCACAATATGTACTTTAATCAATAACTACACATTGGGCCTCATGCAAGAATCATTGGTACAGTCAGATTTGGTTTTTAAGATTTCTGTCCAGTATGTGTGAGTGTTTGGTGGCTTGATATGTCAGTTGTTGATTGTCGCCATTCAAACTATTTTTGAATGTCTATTCAAACAATTTTATCTAAAATTCACTCAAATTAGTGCAGGTTAATCTATAGTCAATCCATAGATGAGACAGGAGGGTTCACACCACAAGAGTTATACGCGCACTCATGCTCAGGTATAGCAAACAGTTGGTGTTGTGAGGGCAGGTGGATGAGCCTTAACACAGTTAGTGGTAAACTGTTCCACGCATCACAGAAGTCAAATAATATTAACATGCTGCATATTGTAATTGCAATGACCTAAGGTGAACTGATCCAGCAGCTGAAAATATATCCGGACAGATTACTATCTACTAAACGAGAGTACACACACGGTATAAACGAGCGCAGGAACAGGAACTGAGAGTAAAAACAGAGACTGAGGGGTAAAAATGTCTCGGTTTTGCTCTCGCAAGTGTATTCTGCTCCCCCTTGCTTTCTAATTCTCCTTGTTCTGGATGTTCTTTATCGACCCGAACTACGTCATGGAGTAAAGCTGGACTAAACGATCGCACGTGAATCAATCAAATTTTGACCTGGCAACTTCATATGCAGAAGATTTGTCTGCTTCACAAGAATGGGTATATTAAACAGTCATATAAATTACACAAATTATTGTAAGTTTCTTTTTTGGTCCAAGTTACAACATGGTGATTTTTGGCAGTGTGGATGGTTACTCAAGAAAGGCATGTATGATGTTGGTATTGGTCAGTCCCTGAAAGCTTTCCTGATAGCCTGACTGTATAACATTGATAATTTGTGTGTTTTAGGTCATGTACCTTAATATTGCAAATGACATCAAATCAAGTCCTGCTCTCAGCTTTTTCCTGGAATCTGTGCAACAGTTTAGTTGTGTCACGGACGGGATTAAAGCAGGACATAAATGCAGAGGTGTATATTGAATATTTGACAATAATAGAAAACAGACTTACTGCGTCTCAACAAAACAAAATGCAACTAAAGGTGTCCACGAATGTAGCAAAAAGTAGCCAGTAGAAAAACACAGGAGCCACGGGGAAATCAACAGGAAGAACATCACAGGAACCACAGACTGGGGGGGAAATAACAGACGAACCAACAAAGACAAAGAGAAGCACAGAAACTAAATAGACAGGAGGTGGGCAGGGCAAATTGAACACAGGTGAGACACATTAGGTGCAGGAGACGCAGGAAAAGCAAAGACACCAGAAACAAGACTTGGAAAAAGAAGTGAGCAACACAAGGTAAGGGAATTTTCCACTTTGTGGCTGAGAATGAATGGGCATTTTGCTGCCATTGGGCAAAGGTAGTCACAATGGACTTGCATCCCAGTTAGGGTGTCATATGGCTTTGACTAAGATCACGAATTGTACGCAGAGTGTGCCGGAGCGACTGCGCCTGTCGGTGGCGCTATGACTCCTTTCTGGGTTGGGGGGGGGGGACCCGGGTATTGCCGTTGGACACGGGCCCCGACCACTTCCCTAACTCGTACACCTCTCCAACTGATGGACCTTTTTGTCCACTTCATTCACTTTGTAATTTTATTGTGTCCGCCTCGTGGTACATTTGTCAACATCGCAGAACTTGTCATGGTAGTACAGTACGGTACAGTAAATATGTCCAATTGGAGGAATTTTTGTCCACTTTGGGTAAATGGCCCCTTTTTGCCCAAAACTCGCTTGCCGACTCTTTTCCCTATTTTTAAACACCATTCATTTTGAATTGCAAGTGGTCACGTTCCCGCAGACTGCACCAAAGTCCCAGAAATGTGGAACCACCGTAGGTACGCTCCAAACCGAGCGTACGTTGACATATTTCAGCCCCGTGAACCCACGAGCGTGAGGAAAAAAGTTTGCTCGGATTATGAGATTTCCCATCAGAGGGTATTGGGCTCAGTGTGTCTCACCCCCTTCTGAGGAGTAAAAGGCAAGAGTGGGTTAAAAAAAATTTCCACAGCACCCAGAGCCACCACAGTTAAGGTGCCTTATCTGTGGTCACAGCAGGGCACCTGGTTGAATTTTGGGGTTTCTGACCCTCTGGGAAGACCCCCAAACAGCTCTGAGTATTTTTGTGGATTCCAATGGGAAGGTATTGCCATCGGACAACGATTTGGAAATCTTCCCTTTCGCCCTCCCTCGACCCGACCGATGGTCGCTGGGGACGAAACTCTGTACTTTATTGATCAGGGGCTCAGTGTGCATCCAGAAAAGCACCAATGATGGACGTTTGAGGTCCCCACAGCCTCTGAGGCCAAAAGAGCAACCAGACTCTCGTGGACGATGCCCACTTCCAATACCTTAGAGCTGAGGTCAGGGTATTCCAACTGGACAATGGGAAGGTATTGCCATCGGACAACGACTTGGAAATCTTCCCTTTCGCCCTCCCTCGACCCGACCGATGGTCGCTGGGGACGAAACTCTGTACTTTATTGATCAGGGGCTCAGTGTGCATCCAGAAAAGCACCAATGATGGACGTTTGAGGTCCCCACAGCCTCTGAGGCCAAAAGAGCAACCAGACTCTCGTGGACGATGCCCACTTCCAATACCTTAGAGCTGAGGTCAGGGTATTCCAACTGGACAATGGCAAGGTATTGCCATTGGACACCGTGGAAAAGTCCGCAGGGTTGCAGCCGCTTACCCCCTTACCACAAGACCTCGGGGAATGGCCTTTGGACACGTGTCCTCATGTTTCCAGCTTGTCCTCATGGTGAAAAGTTGCACTTCCAACAAGTGGACATGTTCCCCCTCTTGACGAGGACTGTGCTGGCAGGGTGGAAGAGACCACCTTGCCATTGTCCAATTGGGATACCCTGACCTCAACTCTAAGGTATTTGAAGTGTACGTCCCACTTCAAATACCTTAGAGCTGAGGTCAGGGTATCCCAATTGGACAATGTCCAGTTGGTCTCTTCCACTCGAGGCACCCGCCCAGCAAAGTCCTCCTCGGGGGGGAAACATGTCCAATGGCAATACCTTGACATCGTCCAATTCAAATACCTCGGCTGCAATGCAAAGGTATTTGAAGTGGACACCCCTGCCTAAACCAGGTTAAATTAGTGACCAAGGTGTCCAATGGCAATACCTTGCCATTGTCCAGTTGGAATACCCTGACCTCAGCTCTAAGGTATTTGAAGTGTACGTCCCACTTCAAATACCTTAGAGCTGAGGTCAGGGTATCCCAATTGGACAATGTCCAGTTGGTCTCTTCCACTCGAGGCACCCGCCCAGCAAAGTCCTCCTCGGGGGGGAAACATGTCCAATGGCAATACCTTGACATCGTCCAATTCAAATACCTCGGCTGCAATGCAAAGGTATTTGAAGTGGACACCCCTGCCTAAACCAGGTTACATTAGTGACCAAGGTGTCCAATGGCAATACCTTGCCATTGTCCAGTTGGAATACCCTGACCTCAGCTCTAAGGTATTTGAAGTGTACGTCCCACTTCAAATACCTTAGAGCTGAGGTCAGGGTATCCCAATTGGACAATGTCCAGTTGGTCTCTTCCACTCGAGGCACCCGCCCAGCAAAGTCCTCCTCGGGGGGGAAACATGTCCAATGGCAATACCTTGACATCGTCCAATTCAAATACCTCGGCTGCAATGCAAAGGTATTTGAAGTGGGACACAAAACACAAAGCACTCCAAGAAATGGAAAATAAATAAAAGTACACTAGCTCTAATGTTCCTGGGGGCAGAATCATTACAGTAAATGCCTCTTAAGGGCCAAAATTCCAGATGGCCCCAAAAAAAGATCCAGGAGCCAACAACAAAAAACAAAAAGCCGGGGGGGTTCACGCCAACCTGGAGGTCGGGTGGCCGTGCAGGCAGGCGTAGCAGTTCTGGGGGATGGCCCGGAGGTCGAGCAGGCAGACGTAGCAGCTCTTGGGGGGCGGCTCGGAGGCCGTGCAGGCAGGCGTAGCAGTTTTGGGGGCCGGCTCTGAGGCCGTGCAGGTAGGCAAAGCAATTCTGGGGGACGGCCCAGAGGCCGTGCATGCAGGCAAAGCAGTTCTGGGGGACCAACGACGAGGGATGTGTCAGGTGGCTGACTGGAGACGAGGGACGGTGGTTGGCCGGACCACCAACCGAGGATGTGTCAATCGGTCAGTCCGCCAGCTGGAGACGAGGAGGAAGGATCGGTCCACCAACTGGCGACAAGGAGCAGAGTTCGGCCAGACCACCGACAAAGAACTTGTCGATCGCCCCCCCGACTGGCGATGAGGAGCAGGGGTCGAGCGGACCACCGACTGTCGACGAGGAGCAGGGGTTGGCCAGTCCACCGATGAGGAACTTGTCGATCAGCCCACTGACTGGCGACGATTAGCAGGCGTCAGCTGGACCACCGACTAGGAACATGTTGATCGGCCCACCGACTGACGACGAGGAGGGTTCGACCGGACCACCGACGAGGAACATGTTGATCGGTCCACCGACTGGAGACGAGGAGGAGGCGTCAGCATGGACCTCCGACGCAGGAACAGGGGGATGGCAGGAGGTTAGCAGGCTCGATGCTAGCCGACGTGGAGGCCGGCTGGGAGCTAAAAAAGTTTTGAAGCCAGCCAGGCAACAAACTTTTCAGCCAGGGCTTCTTTGAAACCTGCTTGTGAGCCAGCCGTAGAGCAGCCTCCTTGTACTCCGCCCCATAGTCCATTTTGGTACTCTTCTCAAAGACAAACCAAGGTTTCAACTAAATCATAAAGGTCTATCTCCAATAACGCACCTGCTGGGTCCATTCTGGTTGGTTCGTACTGTCACAGTTGGGATTTAAGCAGGACCCAAATGCAGAGGTGTATATTGAATATTTAATAATAATAGAAAACAGACTTGCTGCATCTCAACAAAACAAATGCAGCTAAAGGTGTCCACAAATGTAGCAAAAAGTAGCCGGTAGAAGAACACAGGAGCCATGGGGAAATCAACAGGAAGAACATCACAGGAACCACAGACTGGGGGAAATATAACAGACGGACCAACAAAGACAAAAGGAAGCACAGAGACTAAATAGACACAAGGTGGGCAGGGGAAATTGAACACAGCTGAGACACATTAAGAACAGGTGCAGACAATCACAGGGGCAGGAGACACAGGAAAAGCAAAGACACGAGAAACAAGACATGGGAAAGGAAATGAGCAACACAAGGAAAGGGACAAACACAAATATGGGATAACAAAGATAACTTAACCAAGGCAAAGAAACACCAAGCACTTTCCAAGAAATGGAAAAATAAATAAAACTCCACTAGATCTAATGTTCCTGGGGGCAGAATCATTATAGGTTGGCCATCAAGGCATGCCAAGGCTGGTACCCCTTTTAGACATATTGCTGAAATCAGCACAGCAGTAAACTCCCACTTCAAAAATGACAATCAAGATATTGCTAAAAAACAGCCCCCCCATCGCGCAGACCCGCCCCAGGCCCAGAGATCGAAAGCCCCAAACCACAGGCCCCCACACACCCCCGAGGCAGCCCCGACCCATTTTTTGAAAGCAAACATTCTCTCCATGGTAATGTGGTCTATAAGGAGATTCCTGTATTTGGTGATACCAGATGCCTTCCAGGTCATGAGGATAGTTTTCCTCAGCATGTATGATGTGGCAACCTCTATATTAATGTTACTTAGGTCCAGCACGAGTGATGGGGTAACTGGGAGGGGGTATTTTAGCCAAGTCGATAGGTCTTCACATATCCCCTGCCAGAACTTCTGGACAGGCGCACATTGCCACATAGCATGTATATAACTATCCGATATGTTACCTGAGCAGTCAAGACAGATGTTTGATTGCCTAAGACCCATTCTAAACATCCATTCTGAACATCCGTTGTCCTGTATAGTGTGTTCTATGGAGAATATTATACTGTATAAGTTGTAAATTGGGATTTTTAGTCATTCTAAAGGTATTTAAACATATTTGCGTCCAGAAGTTTAAGTTTGGACTAATAGATAGATATGTCTGCCACTTTAACAGGGGGAGAGAAACTGAACCATCTGTTTTCAACAGTGACATATTTATCTTTGATAGTATTTTTGGGGGTGAGAGTTTAAGAAAGTCTGTTATCATTGGAGTTAGATCTAAGTCCATTTAGTTATCCTTAAATCGCGCCCGAATTATGGATTTAAACTGTTGATATTCAAGAAATCTATTATTGCTAATTCCATATTGTGCCACTATGTCCTGGAATGGAATAAAGTTACTGCCCTGAATTACATGCTGTAGATTTCTTATCACTTTGTCATACCTCACTGGGCTTTTTCTTATTTGTAGGATGTCTGGATTATTCCAGATTGGACTAAATCCACATGGGATAGGTGAAGACCCAGACATTTGAGAAATTCCCACCAGGCCACCAGGGAAGTGCTTATGTTAATGCTGTTAAAGCAGGTATGATGTTTGATACTGGAGCTGATGAATGGTATATCAGAAATCTTAATTTCCTTACAGAATGTTTGTTCTATGTCCATCCATGAGTGTTCCAGGGGACTATGATTTATCAATTTTGAGATATATTGTAGTCTGTTTGACAGAAAGTAGTGAGCAAAATTTGGCAGTTGTAAACCACCACAATCTTTTGCTTTTCCGAGAGTTTTTGAACTGATTCGTGGGGGTTTATTTTTCCACAAAAATTTGGAGATGTTTGAGTCCAATGACTTAAACACGACAGCAGAGGGTTTGGTGGGTAACATTAAAAACAGGTAGTTGATTTTAGGTAGGATCATCATTTTTATGGTGGCGACTCTTCCCATGAGTGATATGGGCAATGTTGTCCATCGCACAAGGTCATCCTCTATTGATTTAAGTAGAGGCGTGTAGTTTAGCCATGTCAGTTCTGACAGCCTGGAGGAAATATGTACACCCAGTTATTTAATATTCCCTGACTTTAGCGGTGTGGTGGATATACTCTGGAAATTGCACATTAGAAGTAAAACTATGGATTTACTCCAGTTAATGGAGTAATCTGAGATGGAAGGAAAAGCAATACATCATTTGCATAAAGGCTTATCTTGTGGTGTACATTCTCTGTTTGAATTCCTTAATATTTTTATTTTGTCTGATAGCAGCCGCTAGTGGCTCTATAAAAATGGCGAATAGCGAGGGACAGAGTGGGCAACCCTGCATAGTACCCCTCTGAAGACTAAAGCTGGGAGAAGTATGGCCATTTGTCCTGACAGAAGCTCTTGGGGAGCTGTACAAGATTTTAATCCAGTCTATGAAATAGTTTCCAAATCCAAATTTATGTAAAGTAGCGAGTAGAAAATTTCCAATTTACCCTATCGAATGCTTTCTCTTCATCTAAAGAGACAACCGTAGTTTCCAATTATGAATAGTGGCGTAGTCTATTACATTAAGTAGCCTGCGTATATTATTGGTAGAGTGTCTACCCTTAATAAATCCTGTTTGGTCGGGGTGAATTATACAAGGAGTGATCTTCTCTAGCCTTCTTCCTAGGGCTTTGGAGATGATTTTAAGATCTGCGTTAATAAGTGATATTGGGCGATAACTGGATGGGAGTGCGGGGTCTTTGTCTGGCTTAAGGAGCAGGCTGATATTAGCGGAGTGCATTGTTGGGGGCAACGTGCCACTTCCCCTGATTTGCATTACCATCCTATAGAATGTGTGCAAGTGTTTCCCAGAATTCCTTGTAGAATTCAACAGGAAACCCGTCTGGCCCGGGGGCTTTATTTTGACATATGGAAGAGGGCTTCATGGAATTCAGCCACCGAAACAGTTAGATCCAGAACCCTGATGTGTTCATCATCTAACCTTAGCAAATCTAAATTGTTCAGAAATGCATCGATGTTAGAGCTAGATGGATCAATTTGCGATGT
The DNA here is from genome assembly GCF_022379125.1 of Scophthalmus maximus. Classification (NCBI taxonomy): domain Eukaryota; kingdom Metazoa; phylum Chordata; class Actinopteri; order Pleuronectiformes; family Scophthalmidae; genus Scophthalmus; species Scophthalmus maximus. The sequence continues at coordinate 887,433 of NC_061530.1, forward strand.
ATATAAATTTTTATAAAAATCTCTAAATGCATTATTTATTTCTTCTGCGTTATGAGTCATATTCCCAGCTGAGTCCTTTATAGAGGAAATAGTTATTTTTTCTTTATTCAATTTTAATTGATTGGCTAAGAATCTGCTGGATTTATTGCCTTGATCGAAGTTCTCCAGGCGTAGTCTTTGCAACTCAAATTGGGTCCTTTAATCCATTATATAATTTAATTCAAGGTTTAATTTTCTCAGATCGTTCAGCATGTGTTCCTGTGGTGAGGCAGCATGGTCAGCTTCTAATGTTTTTTATTTTTTGTTCTAGCTCTAATTCACGGGATCTCTCTTTCTTTTTTGGGTGTGATGAGTATGAGATTCTTTTACCTCTCATTACTGCTTTTGCTGCCTCCCAAAGAAGACATGGTGAGATTCCTGGCAGGTCATTAGTTTCTATATATATTGCCCATTCCTTTTTGAAATAACTAATAAAATCTAGGTCTTTCAGCAATGATGTATTAAGTCTCCAATTTCTACTTGGTGGTATAACTGTTTTTTTAGTAAGAGTGATAGAAACTAGTGCATGATCGCTGATAGTGATAGGGTGAATCTGAGTGTCTGAAATTTCTGTCATAATTGAGCTGCTAACCAAAAAATTGTCTAGTTGGGAATATGAGTGGTGGACTGGTGAAAAGAAGGTATATTCTCTCAGAGTCGGGTGATGAGAACGCCAAACATCGCAAAGACCAAAATCGCTCATGTACTGTTTAAGAGTATCTGTTGATTTCCAGATACGGTGATTGCCTGCTGTACTGAGGCTGTCAACTTCTGGATTACAAACCAGGTTGAAGTCCCCTATTATTATAAGAGCTGTGTCTGAGTGAGCAGAAAGTGAGGTGAAGAGGGCATGAAAAAAGGAGGGGTCGTCAACCTTCGGGCCATAGATATATTAGCGATGCATGAATGAGTATTTTGAATAGAAATGTTAACTATAATAAATCGACCCTCTGGATCTATAGTAGTAGTATTATGATTGAAGTGTGTTTTTCTATTTATCATAATGGTAACACCTTTTTTTTGAGTTGAAGCAGGGTGAGTACAAGTGAGGAAACTGTGGTGAGGTGAGTTTATCTGTTGTCCTGGATAAATGAGTCAACTGTAGTAAGACAATGTCTGCTTGTAGATTATTTATATGGCCAAAAATGTTTAACCTTTTTTTCCCTTGAACCAAATCCGCTTACATTCCAAGAGGTGAGCTTAAGTGTGGTCATCTTTCAACTAACGGATGTAGGATAAGCTAGTGTGTGCACGTGTGTGGTGTAAGTCTATGCGTGTGTTGTATGCGCCTGTGTGTGAGTCTATATGTGCATGTTGTATGCGCCTAGGTGTGCCTGTGTGTGCTTACCGTGTGCCTACCTGCTTGTGAATTAGACAGTATGAAAATAGCGCAGCTGATCGACATGTAAACGGCGGGGAAATAGCAACATTGACAGAAATAATACCTTTAACCACCCCAGACCTCTTTCAATATGCACCAATGAGCAACTAACTTGGTATCTATGTTAAGCTGGCAAAATGTCATCGAAAGCAGGTAAGCATTCAAAGAAAGACGACGCCAAAAAGGAAGAAGCCAATGGCACGTGTGGTGGCCCCTGTGTTGCTAGCATAGCTGGGCTCCTCGAGGACCACAGAGCGGCTATTTCATCGGAGTTTAAAACGGGCTTTGCATCTCTGGTAGAGAAACTGACCCACACCAGAGCCACAGTAGAAGATCACGGCCAGCGCATCTTCTCTGTTGAGTCGAACGCTAACCTCCTGGAAGAGCGTATATGTTTGCTCGAGGAGAAGTGCACCACGCTAGCTGATAGCAAAGCTAAGCTAGCAGCTAAGACAGCGGACTTGGAGGGTCTGAGCCGGAGGAATAATATCAGAATAGTCGGGTTGCCAGAGTCTATTGAGGGGCCCCGGCCGACGACTTTCTTTTCAGACATGCTTGTGGAACTACTCGGCAACCAAATACTACCAACTCCCCCTGACCTGGACCGCGCACACCAAGCACTCATCGCCAAACCGCCCCCGGGGGAGAAGCCGCGGGTTGTTATTATTCGCTTCCAACGCTACCAAGTGCGGGAATTGGTCGTTCGAGAGGCCCGCAAACAGAGAGGTAAACTACAATACAGAGGGAAACCGGTACTGATTTTTGAAGATTATACACCAGAAGTCCTGGAGCAGCGAACCAAATATCGAGAAGTCATGGCCGAGCTGTACAACTTGGGTCTGAAGCCATCTTTGTTCTTCCCGGCGAGGCTAACCATTGTGCTGAAAGACGGGTCCAGAAGAGGCTTCTCCTTGCCCGAAGAAGCTCGGGTCTTTGCCGCAGCCCACCAGCAGCAGCCTACGACCCGACCGTGAGTGCCATGAACCGGAGTGTGCGATCTAAAGGGACAAACAACTCATCTGGTAACAACTTGGATCTTTATTGACTGGACTAAAGAATGGCCATTGCGCAGCGGAATGAATCTTAGGGCACTTCACCGCATTCACGCGTGCTGTTTGTCAACAATCAGGTGAGCCGATCCCAGCTGTTATGCTAATTTAGCTGACGTCCCTTCGGCAACACTGTTGAGCTGCGTCAACGTTGCTGATAATGTTCTGCTCTTAGGAGCTATGCCTGTGCTGTTACTCTTGTTATCTCTCCTGCCTCGTTTGTTTGCTTTGTTGAGAAGGAATGTTCTCATCTATGTTGGACTGTCAAGGCTGAATATAGCCTACTGTAACTGAGACACTACTGCTGCTTGATATCATTTGCACTGAAATCCGCTCCCTGGATTTGTACTATGGCGATGTGTCCCAGGTGGACTTAACTGATCTGGTACAGCCGTTTATCCTTCATTTTATTCCATTGTGGCCTGCACGTCTTCTTTTTCTTTCTTTATATAATTTAATTTTTTAATTTTTTAAATTTTTCTTTCTTCTCTTTTTCTTTTTTTATATTATTTATTTTGTATTTATTTATTTTTTTCTCTTTTCTTTTTTACTATCATTATTATTACTATGTCTCAAATTACTGTGATCACCCCCCCCCCCCCCCCCCCCGCCTTATTCTGGTTTGTTTCTTACGTCTTTAATATGTATGTGCATATCTAAGATATTTTGCTCCCCCCCACCTTTTATTTATATTGTGTTACTATTTTTTATTTATTTATTTCATTTCTTCAATTGTGAAAAAGCAAGCACTAAATGATCAGTGTTCACTCGCCTTCTCAAAGCCTGTTGATGTTAAAGAGGATGGAGAATAACAAATCATATGAATAGCTAATTATACTATGGACCATACTCATAAACGACAATACAAGTTCTTTTGAATTTTTCTCCGTTCTATTGTTCGTTTGACTTAAATAATGGGGATACTGTTATGAGTTTTGGGAACAGAATCTAAGCGTTAGAGTGAAGGTTAGTAAAGGTTGAATAGTGTGCGCCAATGCAATTGGCGAAGAGGTATGATAACCAAAGGGTTAAGGAAGCTATGGGGTTTGGGGAGATGGGGATGGATATGGCTGGGGTAAGTAAGCCAACTCCCTTTTTTGTGTATTGTGTTAGTTTAGTCTTATGTCTCATTAGTCTCATTGTGTCTTTCAATGTTGCATTTATTAACCTTTTCTTTTTCTCATTTGCTCTGGAACCACTCACAGACTGCAGTGCTGGTATATTACACTTCATAACAATCTTTGTGCTATGACTGACGTGGCCCATTCGCAGAGGGGTGGTGGACAGGTGGTAAGAATACTCTTATTAAATGTTGGTGGACTCAATGCCACAGTGAAGCGTGCCAAGATATTCTCATACATTCAAAACCTTAAAGCTGACATAATGTTTCTCCAAGAAACACACTTACTTAATATTGATCAACAGAAATTGTGTAGACCTTGGATAGGACAAATCTTTCATTCCAAATTTAACCTGAAAACAAGAGGTGTGGCTATACTGGTTAAGAAAAATGTGCATTTCACCCCGCACAGAATTATTGCAGACCCAAACGGTCGTTATGTGATTGTCCCCGGTACACTGTACCAGAAACCAGTTCTCCTCGTATCCATCTATGCTCCTAATTGGGATGACTATAATTTTATGAAAAACTTATTGTCTTCTCTTCCTAACCTAAATTCCCATGTGCTAATTGCGGGAGGAGATATGAACTGTGTCATTAACCCTCTACTGGATAGGTCTAGCTCCAGAACTTCAACACCATCTAAAATGTCTCAGACCCTCTCAGCCTTCATGGAACAATACGGCTATGTTCCCTACAGACTTCTCTATCCCACTATTAAGCAGTTCTCTTTCTTTTCACACGTACATCATACTTTTTCACGGATAGATTATTTTTTCATTGACAAAACACTTATTCCCTCGGTAGTATCCACACAATACTCACCTATAATCGTATCTGACCACGCCGCTGTAACTCTTGACCTTCGCTTTGACCACAGGCCTAGGGATTATAGGACGTGGCGTTTAGACCCCCTTTTGCTGGCTGATGGGAATTTCTGTACACAAATCTCCGAAGTTATTGACCTCTTTTTTGGAAACTAATAACACGGAAGACATCTGCCCTATGCTACTATGGGAAACCCTAAAGGCATTTATTAGGGGTAAAATTATTTCATATACCTCCTATACTAATAAAAATCGCAGAGTGCGCCAAAAAGAACTGGAAGAAGCTATTGCCACTTTAGACCATCGCTACTCAATCAATCATTCATAATGAAATCTGCATCAGGCTTATAAAGACAAGAACTGTCTATTGATATGAGCTGTACATACAGTATACAGTATGTTTGCTCTAAATAACTAATAGAGCCATTTCTTTTATTTGTGCAATATAGACTAATTTGTTGTAGTTCCTTTGTTTGTACATTAGGTGGCTTATGGAGTCTCACAGGTTTGTAGGTTTTTGTTCACAAGAAACGGTGACAAAACTTTTAATTTCAATAGTTTTTACCTCGTTACCTGAAGTGGCACAAACACTGGCCAACAGAGGTCCGTGTTTTGCTCCATCACATCTTATAAGGCCATAGAGCTGCAAGCCTTTACGTAGGTGCTCAAGCATGGGTAGAAGTCGAGCCAAGGAGAGTAGAACAATAGTTCTGAAGGATAACATCATCTTTATTGATCTTAATCCAATACATTTTTTGTCAAATTCTGCTATTATCTCCTCCATTAGTTGTCCGTTCTGGGTGTGTACTGAAAAGAAAAAAAATCATTGTGTATTCATTAGTGCTGTCAAAATTATCGCGTTAATCTTTGTGTTAATTGTGAAATATTTAATGCGTTAAAAAATGTAATGACATTAACGCATTTTGTTTACTTCCTGTGGCAGCTGACCTATGAGACGACGTGTGCCGCATAACCATTAGCCATTAACCATCCTGGCTAAAGATTGATACAGACAAGGAAGGATGTAGTTTGAGCAGACGCTCTCAGTATTGTGTGGACGGAGAGAAATAACTTGATGTGTTAATATGTGGTTCCGCATTAAAGGTTACGCTCAAGGACGAAAAATAAATGTTGACAGCTAGATCAGGTTCAGGAAAAACGAGGAGTTAAGGAGAAACTACATTTTTTTTTTAAGAAAACCTGAGCAGGTAAGGTTTACAGAGTCAGTTACCATGGTAACTGACCTTAAGTTTAAGTTCACTCGCTTTCTGGAACGTAAAACCCTAAGTTTCCCTCTTTTCAGTATTAAAAAACCCAAAGTTTTCAACTTCAACTTTCAACTTCAACTCGACTTTATTGATGTTGTCCCAGAGGGGCAATTTGTGGTGCAGCAAGACATACACGCAAGAAAATTAGACAGGCAACACAACAAAAGACAACAAAGGAGATCCACATGAAGCGGGGCTCTGAATAATAAGCACATGGAATACAACATAAATCCTCATCAGTTAAAAATGTGCCAGTTTTTCCATCATAGTGCTAGTGCAATATTCATAACATCCAGATATATAAATACAGACATCGCTAAAACCATAAAAAATCTGAGCAGCAAGTAGCATCACAAATAAAACTACAACCTATCACTACAGATCTAAACCAATATAATCAATAATTAGACTAAAACGGTCCCTAATGCGCCAAATACAATCACTAAGAAATACCACAGAAATAAAAATCCAACCAATAAATAGTTTAGCGACCAGAATTTCCTTTTGAAAATGTATGCATTGTCAATATCAGCATCACCCAAGCATTCCATTCCCACCTGCAGCCCTGACCATACCTGAGTGAGATGGCAGTTGGTATGAATGAGTGTTTGTACATGTTGCTCTTGACTGGGGGAAATCTGAAGCGTGAGCCTGATTGGAGGAGCAGAAACTCGAAGTGAAGGGGGTGAACACTGACTGACAGGATGGATTTAGCTTTTGGAGTTCTGGAATTTTGGGCCCTCCGATTTTCGCACCAGCAGAGAATAGAAAAGGTTAAAACAAACTCAATATATGATGTATAGAAAATAGTCATGAGGGTCTTGTCCACATTAAACTTCGAAGGTTTCTGCAGGCAAAAGAGGCGCTGCTAGGGTTTTTTTGGAAAGCATCGCTGTTTGAATTAAAATTTTGTATGTTGTCGATAACGCTTCCCAGGTATTTGTAGGTCTCGACAACTTCTACCACCTCACCCTTAATGCTGATACTCTAGGGCAGGTGGCTTAAGCCTAAAATCAATGTGCATCTATTTAATTTTTTCGACATTCAACTGCAGATATGCTGCATCACACCATTCAACAAAATCATCCACGACGGTTCCATGATTAATTTCATCGGTTGGAGGAGAGTGAAAATAACTGAATCATCTGCAAATTTTTAAATGTGTCTATTGTCCTGAACGCAACGGCAGTCGTTAGTATACAGGATGTAGAGGAGAGGGGAAAGGACGCAGCTCTGACGAGATCCAGTGGATAATGACATCTCCTCTATCAGTTAAAAAATCAAGAGTCCAGCCCACCAGGTTAAAATCAAGGTTTAAGTTATTTAAAAGCTTTTCTTTTAAAATGTGGGGTTGGATTGTATTAAAAGCAGATGAAATATCTTCATATAAAATTCTAGCATGTGTTTTGGTCAAAGTGTTTTAATAACATGTTAAGCAGAGTGGCCGGGGGGGAATGAAACCAAAGATAAAACTTGTTAAATTCTTGTGCAAACTGTCTGTCACATCTAAAATAACCGTAGAGTTTCTATCCCTCTTAAGGCCCACAATCGTTTTCATGCTGTCCCAGGCCGAACCTAGATTATTATTATTCCCCTATTAGTTGCTTTACCTTTTCAATCGTTTCAGTGACATCTTCAGGGGTTACCACCAGACTGTCCACATATCCTGTAGCAAGATAGATAAGTGGAACACCAATTGCGCATGAAGTCAGGCATTGGACCTCCTTGAGCCAAGCTTACAACAATGATCTCCCCAAAGCTCCTGTATATAAGGATATACAATAACAAATACAAACCATACACAAACATTAAACATACAGTACATAAAAGCAAAAGTAAAACAGTAGCTATTAGTTTTAAGAAAAGGTTTATTAAAACCTGAAGTATTTCGGCTTCACTGCACCTATTGCGTATATAGGATTCTTCCCTTTGTTATCAGTATCGCTCAAAGTAACGCAGTTCAATTCCAGACATTAGGGTAAATGAAGAAGTGCACTAGTTAAACAGCACAGGCAGAAAATTGCAGTAAAATTGATTATTTACAACTACTGAAATACTAAAATGGACTGATAATTCACGGATACACTTAAAGTGCAATAACAAACTGTGCAATATTTATATTTTATATTTTTTAATATCCCATGTGCAACTATTGCTACTGCTCTGTATATAGCATTTATATACCTTTGGTGTTTTTTATTTAATGTTATTTTTTGTTAAATTTTGTATATACAAACCCTTTTTGTAAATTTCTTATATATTCTTCTGTCCACTTTGCTGCTGTAATGCCCGAATTTCCCCATTGTGGGACGAATAAAGGTATATCTTATCATATCTTATCTTAACAGTAAAGAAATCCTTCTTCATTGCTCCTGTATCTACACCTGCCTCTCCACGTAACAAACACTGTGCGAGAAGTTTTGGATTGATTGACACAGACCGAGAAGGTCTGAGATTTGTCCACCTTTACAGTAAGATTTTGCAAGACGTCATCAGGGCTGAAAAATATTATTAATTCATTCATTCTAACTTAGCAGTGGAATCTACTCTAATCAGTTCTGAACTTTGAGTTGTTGTATTTCTTCTGTGGTTTCCTGCAGGTCTGGGATAAGTTAATGCCTCAAGCATCAGTATCTTAAGTAAAGACAGTAATGATGGGATATGATACAACAATGAGTTTGTAAACCTATGTAGAATTTGATTTCCACTTGAAGTAGCACCTACATATAAAACCGATTTGCAGACATTGTTCATTGTTTGTACATGTGCTGCAGTATAGCTCTCTGATTCTGGTGCAATCACAGTTAGAGGCCTCTGGCCACTTCCACAAAATATGTGAATATACTGAAAAACAGCAAAGTGAGAGAAAAAAATAAACGTTGTCAACCATAAATCTGAAAACCCCAAAATACCCATTGCTTTATAGAGCAGCCAGCCTCCATACAAGCCTCTCAAATTCAAGGCACAACATCTCTGACAACTATATGCAAGCGAAATGTGTTAGATATGTTTACAATGTTAGTGTTATTATGTAATTATGGTCCAATAATTACACTTTTGCATACCTCATCGTGATTGATGTCTTAATTGATAATTAAACCCTTTTTCCAAGGCCACCTTGAATGAGTTTAAATTCCTTGCTACCTTTGGGCGCTTTTGAGATTGTACGAGGCAGAAGATAAAATGACACCACTGCTGACTTAAGCCCCTTTCACACTGGCCAAAAACCCAGTTTAAACCCACTAACACCTGGCGTTTTCTGCGTTTAATCGGCATTCAGCCCCGGGTCAAATGACTCTGTAATAGACTCGGGTAATAATCGGCTTCACCTCCGATCGGCATTGATGTGAACGTCACACCCGGGTGAACGCGCTAATTTGCGCAATGACGGAGGCAATGAAGGCTTGACTCCTCCATTGGTAACTGCTGTTACCTCACCAGCTGTAGTAAAGAGACCTTGCATGTAGCTGGCTCGCTTAGCCTAGGTTTGGCTCGTTGGTTACAACAACCAACACAATCCAGATGATCGATGAGGTTTAGAACGGGGCCCTTTATTTCAACCTTTCGGCGGACATACACGGCCTCATCAAGTGGTCTCTCATTACACAGTGGCCATAAACTGTCGGTAACATGGATGATGTGCGGAGCCATTCTCACTGTGGCTGCAGCTATGTGCACAACCACAGCGCCAACCTTCTTCTTTTCTCATACACACACTTCAAAACCCATATGGCCAGCTGCGCACCGCTCTCTACCGCCATCTATGGCCCCAACTGTCACTACATGATCATCAGACCCTTGTCTGCTCGCAGTGTGAAAGTGGCCAATTGCCGATTAAACGTGGGTCGACCCGTCATAAAAACATGCCTTCTTTGCCGGTTATGTTTTTTTATCCATAACAGTGACGGAAACTTCACCTCGATCTCTGCTGACATCGATCTCCTTGCTGTGGTGTTTTATTTTAGGCCATTTTCAGATCGATCTCTTAAACGTCTTCTCTTTTCTCTATAATCATGAATGAACTCTTCCCGACATGGGGCAGGAAGCAAGCCTTTTATGGTATTTTTGGGGCTTCGATTATGCTGATTTGCGATCCCAGGGGACGCTCGCTCAAATACGCACAGGTGATATTCATCTTGTTTACGCAAGTAATTTACAAATTTTTCTGGCCTGTTCGTACAAACTCGGGTACGAATAGATGTAAGAGAAATTTAGGATAAAGATACGTACATGTTCTTACATGAGGACCATTGCATCTTTGACTGATTGTTTCTGCTCTATTAAATCTGTTCATTTTTTATTATAAATATTCTGTAGTGAAGGGATATGATGGCATAGAGTATGAGCATCAACGTCACTGAGTGATTGATTGATGTATTCATTTATTTCCCCAACCAAAAACAATGCAATTGATTATTATACATCATAGTGTGTAAAGAAATGGAAAAAGGAAATATATAAATGGGAGATTTATTTATTTACAAACTTTATTTTTACACTATTCAATTCAATTGTATTTGTATTGCACCAAATCACTACACACATTATCTCAAGGCCCTTTACATAGTGAGGTGGGGAGCTCACAATATTACAGAGAAAACCCAAAAGTTCCCACAATGAGCAGAACCAGACTCAGTTGTGGGCGGAACATCTGCCTCAACCAGTCGGGGTGATAGGAGAAATCCGTTGCTTTAAGCTCTATCAGACAAATTCTTATGAATACAAAAACAATACTGACACTTATGTATACAATGACATAGTTATTATTATTATTATTATTATTATTAATAATAATAACAATAATAATAACAACACCACCAATAATAATAATAATAATAATAATAATAATAATGATGAAGATGATAATAATAATTAAACGGATTTGGAATATTGTCAGAATCAAAGTTCCTCCAAAAAGTCAAGTCAAGACCAGCCTCAGAGTCAGAATTTAAGTGCTGCTTTCAGCCAAACCATCACATCATTACCAGAATGGGAAGTACCTCATAATAATGTGTAGAGACTGAAAAAAACCTTCTCCAAAGTCAAGTGAAACCTCTAGCATCTTCTTGCCCTTTAACATGATTATGCAGTCATGTTTACATCCAGTCTTAGCCATGCCCTAGGTAAATGTAATTGACAAGACACTGCAAATAAAATAAAATTTCCATTTGGACTTTAATCAATTATGAACGACACCTAATTAGTGGTGTGCAGGGGCCATCGCTCTCCACATTGTCGGAGTCTACTAAATGCACTGTATGTCACGGCGTGTGGATACTGACAAAAACCTCTCAGCACTTTACATATTTGGGTGTCTTGTTTCTGAGGAGACTTCACTAATCATTTGTCAGAGTGTGTGCTGTATGTGTGTGCGTGCACGTGCATGTGAATTTATGTGAGTGGCATACATGTTTGATAAAATAATAAGGCGCGTGAAAATGAAGAGGGGCTAAACTGTGTAAGTCATTTCTCATTTCCTTGCTTCAGTGCCTGTCAGAGGAACGGCCTGCATTTTGAATGATGGCTTAGACACCAAAAAGTGAATAACAAACCCCTTGGCTGTGAGGAAATGAAGAAAGAAAGAGTGCAAATATGAATATGACAAGCAGACTTTTTAAAACAAAGAAAAATCACAATATCAGCATTGTGTCACCAGGGGCCTGGTTATCGGGGTAACTTCAGGTTTAACTCTGTCCTACAAAGCTGGTTATCTGCTTACCGGGGTAAATCACCATTGTAACGTATGCTTAACGGCTAACCTGCTTCGGAGCAGGTTAAATTCTTTAAGATCAAAACCTGTCAACTGTCGAACTACTGACTAATCAGATCACTGGAAAACAGAGTCATTTTTACAGGATCCCCACTGGGACAAAAGAGTTTAGAGTAACGTGACAAACATTTGCAGACATTTATGAATGAGTGGAATCATGTTGCTGTTCCAGACTTTTCCTGTTTCCACTCTGGTTTTAAAACAGAGTTTCTAATAAACAGAGGGGGAGTTTATCACACTAAATAAATACAGACTCATTAATTTTAGAGCTTCATTTGAATTAAGTAAAGATTACGTGAGTGAGTGTTTAACTTTCTTGATCAGTCATTGCAGCTCAGAACAACACGAGGAGACTGTGTAATTGTAACTGGTGACAAAACTAAGTACTATAGGTTTTATTAAAACAATGATCCACACACTGATCAATATTTCTTGTGATTGTGAATGAACAATTCAGTCTGATTTACTTAATCACACAATAACTTCTCTCCTCTTCTTCAGCAGCAGAAATATTCACTTCAGCTTCTCTTCATCATAGTTTGATCATCAGACAGTAGGGCAAAAATATTCTCTCAATAGTAAACTTGGTAAATTCCTGTGCTAATTTACGGTATGGTATTTTTAGGCTGACTTTAAATTTTAGAACATATTTCGAGTGGTTCTTTTCTATTTTAGTTGTTTGATCATATTATTTTCATTTCACTTTGTAGAATGTCATTTAGACGAGTTGCTTGAACAGAATTTACCTGCTGGTATCCGCATGTATATGATCTTTTCGTATCATATTAAAAACTTTATTTATGGTTCAGACAATGTCGCTTGTTATTAATGACTCCGCCTCTTCCACATGAACACGCTTGTAACCGGACAGGAAAAACCCAGGGTTGACTGAGACAGTAGTACAGGGGTGTATTCCAGAAAGCAGGTTTTTCAAAGCTCTGAGTTTGTTAACCCTGAGAAGAGGGAAACTCTGACTTTTCCATTCCAGAAAGAAAGTGAACTTAAACTTTAGGTCAGTTACCATGGAAACTGAAACGCAGAGTTTCTCATTATCTCCTCCCCTTTCCTGAACTAGCTGACCAACAATGGCTTGTTCTTTTCTTTTCAACCCAATCGATATGGCCTTAGATTTTTTTTGTTTTGTTTTCTGTACAACAAGTTGAAATACCCACTGGTATTTATATTTATATATGTGAAATATGATTAATACCATGCTTTACCTGTCTGGTTTCATTTTCAGCTACATTTTATTATTTACTGCAATCCCACGTTGTTGTTGTGCCATTGGGATTGCAGTAAATACAAAAATTATATAATATTACACCGACATATTACACATGTTTTAGGAACTGAGCCTGGGACAAGACAGTGTTGCTTACAAATTGCGAAGCAAATATCATCAAGTATTACATCAATTATTATTTTATTACTATTTCTTAGTAGTTTTACGCGTTGACTAGGGCAGTAATTACTTCCCTCACAAACTGTCTCCTCATCAGCAGCAGCTTCGTGGCTTCACTTTCTCAGAATGTGCAAATTTTCTCCATAAGCACAAAGTAGTATCCCCAACTCTAATGGCGTGACGTAGGAGGACCTTTTATGAATAAATACATTAATAAATAAATTAAATACTCTGACATTGAAAATAAAAAAAATCACTCATCTGTGGCTATGACAGGACTGTAAAAACCATGGCCATCCGAATGTTCGGTCTGAAGAAAATGATTCATGTCATGCACAAGCTCTCTGCTCCAGCACACATCGGGGCGCGTGATCAGTATTCTGCAAGGCACACAAACAAAGCAGCTACAGAGCTACAGCTAACAGACGAGTTGCTACACTAAACTAAAGAAGAAAAGAGTTGCAGATTGGCAGAGAAAGTGCATACAACAGCTTCCAGTAGAAAAAGAAATACAGCATTAGATACGACTGCGAACAAAAAGAGGTTGGATACATCAAGGAGTAACCAGAGTAAACATCGGTGTGGCTCTTCAACGCTGGCGTTAACTCAGGGAAGAAAAAGGGTTCAAAAGTAATTATCTGCCTTGTTTTGGGTGAAAGAGATTCATTTTCTTGAACTGTGTAGCCAACGTTAGTGTTAGATAGCTTGTGTATGTATTAGCCAACGCCAAGTTAGCTACGGTGTAGGACACTAGGTAAGTTAGCTGAAGCTACGTTCAAGTTCCCATATTGTCACTTTTCTGGTGTTTTAGTTGAAGTTTTGATATCTTTAAGAAGATATATTTGTTTTTTTACTACCAAAAAACATCTCAATATGATTTTATAGTTCTTTTTAAGATACTCTGCAAAAAAAACAGGTCAATTTTGGCCTGTCTAATTAATATGTTGTGGCCTCTCTTCTGATTGGCCGACTGATTTCTGTGCGATGGCACGGCCAGGCCAATCACCTTCTCTGTTTACCGTGTGTCTGTTCACGGTGCTCAGAGCCGACTCTGACCGTGCTGTCCCGAAGCGAGCAAAAAAAAAACAGGAAATCTCAATTTAAAAAATATGGGCCCTTTAAGGAAAAGGAAAGTGTCTAAGGAAAAGTGAAAGTGATAAGAGAATCCGAGTCCACTTACATACACTATACAACGTTATTATGGGACCGTGGATGTTGTTGACGTTTGTCTCTTGTGGTGAAACTACACATTTCTGAAGATGGATTACGAAAAGCAAATCTTCAAGGCAACTCTGCTGTGGCGCTGTGCGTTCTTAGTGGGTTGATTCATGCTAAACATGGACAACAGGGTGAAAATTATTTATTCATTAGCAATGTTGTAATTGAAATAAAAACAGTAATATAGGTTACGAAACTGAAAGAAAAGGTCGTCACATTGAGAATGTTTGCTCACGCTCTTGTCCACTCATACTTATCCACATGAATCCCAATTATTGTCCAATTATTGTATGACAATAATTGGGTATGGCATATATATCTCCTTTCCTTTCATATAGAAAGGTCCAGTGTACCCAATGCTAAAGGAGATAGGAAAGGAAACATTAAAGCAACTTTCCTAAGCCTTTAAAGAATGAGATCAGATCGATAAAATACTTCCAGGTCATTTCACTCAGTTAGGGACCTTGCTAAGAAAAATTGACTATTTGACCACAGCCTCTTTCTGAACAAAAGAACCTGGCTGGCTGCATGGTAGAAGCTTCATCCTTCAAAGTTTGGACTGTATACATGAAAAGTTTGAGCTTACCTTTGGACAAATTTAATCATGGGCGTCAGACCCATTGTACGTGGGTGGGACAAGACCCTCCCACTTTAAGACCAATAATATTACACCCACACACTTTTACCATTTCTAATTCAGCACATCTGTCTATTCACTGGGTGGTACTTTCAGAGCGCGTCAGTCAAATCCATTCCGCTTGTGTAATGCCCTAATAAATTAAACTCTGTACTGCGTTTTCGCTTGCCCTTGTGTCCCACGCTCCTGCTTTCCGACACCCCTCAAATCCATTCCACTGGATTTGCTCATTGAGTCCATACCACGTTTTCCCCACTCCCGCCGGCTGCACCGAGAAACCCAGGCTGCTCTTCCACTGAGGCAGCAGCAGCAGACTACTCAGAGCACCGTATGCATAAATGCTGCTCAGGTGGGTCTGGCTGTCCCCACATACTGTCACTATAGAAGCTTGGCAAGTTGATGAATGTACATCATTTTGTTGATCATGTAAATATTAGATTAAAAAAAATTGGGTGGAACATTGCCAGGTATGTTGTTGTCGTTTTGGGCTATACTGTAAAAGCAATTTCTTCTTTACCTAGCGTGAGTCGAACTCTCGACCTCCGGCATGAGAGACGGACGCGTTATCAAAAAAGTTAAAGTCCTGAGGCCTAGAACCAGAGATAGGGAGTGATTTTCACATACTGCACAGTATTTGACTGGCCTGCCTCCGTTACATTTAATTAAAACGCACCAGAATACAGGAAATGGCATTTACTTTAGTAAAACATTTTCTAGGGGAGGAGTCACCCACATTTCTTTGGCTTCTTATGCCCATGGATTTGATTTTTTATTATGGATAGATTTGTTGAATTTTCAGGAAGTTTTCTTACTTTAATAGTACGTTTGGACAACATTTAAGTTAGTTTTAGGTTTCTTTGTTTGTTAGTTAATTTCATGCAAGATGAAAGTATATTGTTTAATATTATAATATATATCTTGTATGGGCTGCACGGTGGTGTAGTGGTGAGCGCTGTCACCTCACAGCAAGAAGGGTTTGTATCCTGGCTCGAACAAACCAGGACTTTTCTGTGTGGAGTTTGCATGTTCTCTCCGTGTCTGCTTGGGTTCTTTGCAGGTTCTCCGCCCTCTTCCCACAGT
This sequence comes from Scophthalmus maximus, assembly GCF_022379125.1. Taxonomy (NCBI): domain Eukaryota; kingdom Metazoa; phylum Chordata; class Actinopteri; order Pleuronectiformes; family Scophthalmidae; genus Scophthalmus; species Scophthalmus maximus. The sequence continues at coordinate 903,224 of NC_061530.1, forward strand.
CCAAACACATACAGATTGGGTTTAGGTTAATTGAAGACTCTAAATTGACCGTAGGTGTGAATGTGAGAGTGGATGGTTGTTTGTCTCCTTTATGTTGGCCATGCATTACGCTAGTGACCTGTCCAGGGTGAACCCCGCCTCTCGCCCCTATGTCAGCTGGGATTGGCTTGTTTTGTTATCTACCTTTGACAGAGACCATTGCAAATGACACCCATGAAATGGAAATCTTGAGTAATTCTACTTATGACTCACCATTGAGTTGATTGTTCCTGGAGCCAATACTAAGGACAACAGCATTTATACTATAATTTACAAAAGCAGCTGTTAAAGTAGAAATGGAAAGGTCTGGTGGTTGCATGAGACAAAAGGTCAAAGGGTCACTAAACCCAGCATAAATACAACGTATTTATATATAGCCTATTTCACTATCAACTATGAAAAGAGGTTAATTTGCACCACTCTTGGACTTCTTTTCTTTTTTTGAACAACTTGGAGACATACTGAACCCTTTTTTTTCTCTCTCTTTTCGATTTTGGAAGCCAGATTTAATGCTCCACCAGTAACCAAGGAACAGAGTGTCACCATTTCATGTAAGTAGGATGGTGCTCTCCAGATATATTTTCCAAAAAATGAGAAAGAAAAGAACAAAAAATTACAAGCTTGTATCTCTATATATTTGTGACACACACACGCTCCCCCGGCCCGAAAAAAAACCTATACAGTTGGTACTTAGAGGGACCTTTCGAGGGGCTGATTTAATGTAAGAGCATCAATCCTTTAGTAGCATGGGGGCCTTGACAGCAAGTGAAAGTAATCTCTTCTTTATTAATGGGACTTCTCACTTTAGACCTGAGGCCTTTGGTATTCCATAATAGTAGTTTCATGCTACAGACCTAAAGAAAGAACAATATGAAATCAGATCAAGTGGATGTCTGAGGAATGATAAGTGGAAAGTATTTCTTTTTTAAGTTCAGCTGTCCCTTTGAGAAGAAAATGGGAAAAAACAGATATGTAAGCAGCTCAATGTGTAGTTTGCTTCAACGAAAATTCTTATGGCATGTGTGGAGAAGGAGAGGGGTCACAATAAAGGTAAAAGATTTAGTTAAAGTTTTAAATAAGCAGATAATATAATTTATTTTCTGCCTGTTTCTATAAAGTTTTACATGAGATTATGTAAATTCATAGTTCAGCCATTGATCCAGCCAACAAATTAGTTTTGACCCAACAGGTTAATTTTAGGTAAAATAACATTATAGGGGGATGGACAAAGTTACACCGATACACTGCTGGAACTATTGATTAATCACAGCTCTCATTGGCTTTATGTGACACTTTCACATCTTTAAGCTCATTCGTTTTCTGGCCGACAACTTCATTGATTGACCGCTTAATAAGTTAATTCCAAATATACAGTAAAATTTAAAATAGACTGAAGCTTAAGCACTTAATATATTTCTTAGGAGTTCATGGAAACAAAAACGGAGCTAAATGGATAATTATTATTTGACTTACATTCATCAGGTAACTGCACAGAAAGCAAACACGCAGAAAAGCTTTAATGGTAAATAACGTAAACTGTTCTAGCTTTGACATCTTTTAGAGTAAGAAGCTGATTATGATAATGAGTATCCATCCATCCAGTTTAGACAGTCTTTAATTAATAAAAAACAAAGTCAGCCAGTGTGAGCTCCAACATTTTTTCACGAACTGGCACCTGATCGGTACCAACTTTGTAAGCCTAGCTAGGGAAGCAAATTTATTGGTATTTTTAATTGGAGTGCAAGGATAATAGTGCTATTAAATGTACATTTCATCAAATAAAAGACCAGGAAAATTGAGAAAATCAGATAAGCACATTTTGCCAGTGATGATGGCTGTGAGGCCAGGCTGAGTCTTGAGTATAAGGATGACCTCTCTGCCATATGCCTCTTGTGTAACTCGCAGTTGAGTTTCCATAAGACTGTGTGAGTTTAAATTTAATTTGATCTAAGGAACTGGCAGGGCACATTTTTATGTCCATTTTATATTGGAGTCATAATGATGATTGCTGACAGACTCACAAAACTTTACAATCACATGCCAGTCTGCTCTGCTTCCTCTAATTTCAAGTCAGTAATGTGGAAAGCGCTCAGAGATAACTGATTCCTATATTAAGCTGACATCATCATCACCATATTATAAAGCTGGAATTCCCTTACCTTAAGTGTAGGGCCAGTAAAAGTAAATCCACATATACAGCTTGCAGGTCTGTATTACATAAAATGTATATTTTATATTTTATGTGGTTATTAGTAATACTTGCACCGATTGGACAGTACCATCAATGAATAATGTGCTTCATTGTGTATTTTAACACACTTAACCAAATGAATATCATGCTATATTGAAGAATACTCTTACCTGTCGCACTTTTCCTTTGCCTCTGGTAAATCCCACGCCAAGTAGCTGTTTTGCAAGCAGCCGCCAACAACTGTCGAGCTAACCAGCTCCCTGCATCTCCAAGTACATTCCCGGATTGTCTCTCAAGCTGTCCCGGCGGATTGTTCATGCACACTACGACCACTGCCTCTTCAAGCCAGCCAGCAACCACCAACAAGCTAACCAGCTCTCTGCCGTCACACTACAGGACCCTCCCGTCTCTGCACTTGACTCCATCCCTGGTCATCAAGTCCGTGGCTACCGACCAACAAACTACCGGACACCCCCATCTCTGCATTTCATTCCATCCCTGGTCATCAAGTCCGTGGCTACCATCCAACAACTTCTGGCTCACCGTTCCTCCCGGCCGGAATGTCTCTGAAATACTCCGCAACTACTTAAACTCAACAACTTCACCACTCCTCCATGCATCTCAGCCATCCAAACATTTTGCCATCCTCGCTGATCGTTACATTTAAAGAGCCTCCCATACAAAGTTTGTTCACTCCCGGTCTGACCTATCCACTCACTCCATCCCGTCCCTCTGGTCAGCTGAGCGCACTTCCACAATCCCACTGCGTCATCATCACAGCAACCTACACGTGCGTTCTGCCTGCCTCTGCCCCATAGTCAAAGCACCCCAGCCTGTCCAAATCCAACATCTCAAATTTGCTCTGTTTAACACCCAATCCCTAAACAGCAAGGACCTCATACTCAATGGAGTCATAACTGACAATAATCTGGACTTTTTCTGCATAACCAAGACATGGAAAAAAACAGAGGAATATTTCTCGGCGTGGTGACTATTCCATCACCACGCCCATGGAGGCGTGGTGATGGAATAGTCACATTCTATAGGCAAAACATCACTGCAAGTTCTATAACCTCCTGTCTCAATCAGCTCGCTCCCATGAAAACCAAGACTGTCTCCTTCACTCACTCTGCCCCCTGGTACACTGATCATCTCCATCACCTCAAATCCAAGGGCAACTAGCTCGAATGGCTAGCCAATAAAACCGGTGTCACTGTGTACAATGATCTCTACAAACAACACCAGCAGCTCGACAAAGACGCACTCAACAACGCTCGTTCCTCCTACTACTCCACCGTCATTCAATCCGGCAGCAACAACCCTAAGACTCTGTTTTCCATCATAAACAAACTTTTCAAATGTATGGACACTATCTCCAACTCCTTCACTTTCAGTAAATGCACCTCATTTCTCTCCCACTTCCAAACTAATATTTAAATTATACACAGCAACCTGACAGACGCCTCCACCACCACCGTCTCTGCTCCGGAAACGGCGGCACTGCTCTGACCTTGTTTAAATCTTATCTTTCCAACAGACACTAATTCATTTCCGTCAGCAATTGCAAAACCCCACTTCCCCCGTCACTCATGGTGTCCCTAAGGGCTCGGTACGTGGTCCCCTACATTTTCATCCTTTACATCCTCCCACTCTCTTTTTCTAGTTCTTGTCAGTACTCGTGCTACGGCATTTCGGATCAACTGGAGGCCTTTCACAGACTTGAGACATCCTGAAAATAAAGAATTGCAGTAGTCCAGTCTAAAAGTAATAAATGAATGGCCTAGTTTTTGAGCATCCTTTTGAAATATGATTTTTCAAATCTAATATATTCTTTACTAATATTGTGCAGGTGGAAGAATGCTATCCCAGAGAATTGTTTCATGATATCAGACCACTAGTTGCCTCTTGAGACGCATGTAGAGACGCATTCTAATGCCAGGTGTGCAACTGATGTGCTTCGAGATGATCAGATCACCCAAGATGCATGTAGATGCCAGGAATAAACTGGGCCTGAAAGTCTAATCCAATTGCCTGATGGCATGATATCAAATGTCGACTTTCTTGTTATAGGGCACACATAACACCCCAACACAGCCACCAATTAGTCATTGATAAGCGACAAAACAAGTTTCCACAGTTTTTGCACTACGCTATCACTTTATAAAAGTGTGACATTCCCCAAGCCCCACAGCAATTAATGTGAAGCTCATTAATGAAACTGAATAAAGAAGGCTCACAGTTAATAACATGCAGGGTTCTGTATTCTGTGAATCCCAAAATATAAAAATTTGCATTGTCTTTTAACACATCTTAGTCCAGACTTGACTCAGGCACACATGATGTAGTGATAAAAGCCTGATTTTGTGCTCACACAGAAGTAACTTCTACCAGTGTCAGTTTACTTATATACTGAGTGTTCTGATTGTTGTAATGTTTAGGCTAACTGCCCACATCATAACTGCTGTGTCTGCACGTGGTGTAAGATGAACTACAGATCCATGTTGTTTCATCACGGAACGCACAAAGGCAAATATCACCAAATGGAGCCGAAATGACTCCAACTCCGCAGGATTCTGCACGCCCAGTCTCCAGGTGATAAAATCATAATATCTTAATATCAAATTTTGGTGCTCTCTACCACATGTAAAACTGATCTGCGCCGTCCATTCCCGGCTTTACCATCGTGTCCATCATGTATCATCCACTGCAGTGGGCTGTTAATAACACCTAACCAAGAGTACAGCTCATGCTGTGGTCCTGAGTGAATAAACACTCCACTGTGTCTCTCTCAGAGGAATCTTTTTCCTTCTCTTTTTTCCCCTTCTACTAACCACCAATACACAATTACACACTTGATGTTGCACTATAAGCTAGCTGTCGCTAGAGCTATCACCACAACGTTTTATAGACGCCATCAACCATGTGGTCCACCATACAGCACACACACAGGTGCACATTCGCATGCACACACGTGTTTGTAGCCTAGCATTGGCAAGAGTTAGGTTGGATTAGCTGTCTACACCACCTTGTCTGTGCTACCTAGTGTGCACACACACACACAAACACATGTCAATTGATGCTTGTGTATAGTTTATGTTTGTAGTTGTAGCTTATCTTGTTATTAGTTTAGAACATAAATGGTAGATGTTAGTTTAATTCAAGTACTGTTGATTGTGAATCAATAATTCTAAAGTTTAATAAACTCTATTATATATTTAAAGAGAAGATGTCTGTGATATATCATGCATATTGTGTTGTAATAACTGCTGTTTACGCTGGTCAGTGCTGGGATTCACACCTTCACTATTCAACTTGTGATTTTTTTGAGTGAGCTGAGACTCGTTGGTTTCCTCGAATGGACTCGTGTACACCAATCTGGTGGGAAAAAGCTTCACAGTACTCCGGTGTAACGGGTAGAACGAAGCATTTAAGGCACAGTGAAACCTTACAGATGTATCCAAGGCAAGGCAAGTTTATTTGTATAGCACATTTCAACAACAAGGCATGCCTTACATAAAAAATTAAAAGCAATTGGGAAGAAACAGATAAAATCACATAATTAAAAATTAAAAAGAGAAAATAAAAACATGTTAAAGTAGAATAAGACAGGTGATAAAAGTTACAGTGCAGTAAGAGAAATGCATAGATAGTAATTAATGAAACAACAAAAAAGTATTCAGACTTGATTTAAAAGAACTGAGAGTTCCAGCTGTCCTGCAGTTTTCTGGGAGTTTGTTCCAGATCTGTAGAGCATAGAAACTGAACACTGCTTCTCCATGTTTAGTTCTGACTCTGGGGAAAGAGAGCAGACCTGTTCCAGATGATCTGAGAAGTCTGGATGGTTTGTAGCAGAGCAGAAGATCAGAAATGTATTTTGGCCCTTAACCATTCAGTGCTTTATAAACCAACAGTAGTATTTTTAAGTCAATTATTTGACCAATAGAGAGCCAGTGTAAAGATCTGAGGACTGGAGTAATATGATCTACTCTTTTGGTCTTAGTGAGGACTCGAGCAGCAAGTTTTTCCAAGTTCTTTAATCCTTGAGATATTCTTTAGGTGATAGTAGGCTGACTTAGTAATCATTTTAATGTGGCTGTTGAAGTTCAGGTCTGAGTCCATGACTACTCCCAGATTTCTGGCTTGGTTTGTGGTTTTTAACATTGCCGTTTGAAGCTGGGGGGTAACTTTAAATCGTTATTCCTTGGCTCCAAAAACAATTATTTCAGTTTTTTCTTTGTTTATTTGAAGAAAATGCTGATGCATTCAGTCGTTGATTTCCTCAATGCATTTCCTCAGTGTTTGTATTGGACCATAGTGCCCAGGTGATATTGTTATATAAATTTGTGTGTCGTCTGCATAATTATGGTAACATATTTTGTTGTTTTCTATGATCTGAGCCAGTGGGAGCATGTAGATGTTGAACAGAAGAGGCCCCAGAATTGAGCCCTTGGGAACTCCACATGTAATTTTTGCCCGCTCAGATGTGTTATTACCAATAGACACAAAGTAGTCCCTGTCTTTCAAATACGATTCAAACCAGTTTAATGCTGGGCCAGAGAGTCCGACACAGTTTTCCAGTCGGTCTAGTAATATTTTGTGATCAACTGTGTCGAATGCAGCACTGAGATCTAATAAAACCAAGACTGAAATTTTGCCATTGTCTGTGTTTAAGTGGATGTCATTGAAGACCTTAACAAGAGCCGTCTCAGTGCTGTGTTGTGGTTTAAATCCAGACTGGAAGACATCAAAACAGTTACTCATTGCCATGAAGTCGTTCAGCTGCTTAAGCTGTACAAAGCAAAGTACAGATGGGTATACCATGGTAAGAAAACCGTGTCGCTGGGTCGGTTTCTTAATCTCAACTGACCTAACTGGTCAACATCAACGCTGACGTTGACGAACATCAGAGGCACATTGATATCATAAATATTGATGTAAACACCCTTTTGAAACTGATTTGAGAGGTTTGGTTAATTAGTCCCTGTAATTTCAAAATCTGCTCCTTTCACTGCACAAATATAACTTGGCACACACATGCACAAGCATGCACGCGGACGCACACACACACACACACACACACACACATGTATGCAGTCTTTGGGGTTTACCAGTCTTTGTCTTAATGTGTGACTGGGTTTGAAAAACACAGGGATGCGATGTTTGCTGAAGATCCTTGTGAGTTTTTCAGATACTTCCGACACATGGGATCACGATGTTGTTATGCCTGTTCTCGTCTTCACTATCCACTAGGGTTGGGAATCTCTGGTGTGAGGTCGATACGATACGCATCTCGATACACTGTCAATGATCTGATACATCAAAGATACATATGCAGCAACTACCGATGCGATACGATGCAATTTGTACCCCGATCACCATGCAATGCAATTCAAGGCGATGTGATTCAACACAGTACGATGCGATACAATGTGTTTGGACGATGCAAAGGAATGACGCTACTCAAATCAATGAGTTTGATTATTTATTAATTCACTAAAATTAGGACCTTTCACAAAGTGGCCTTTTTTAAAAAATTCTGTAAAAGTGTTCTGTCTGTTTCAAGTTTACAGTACAGACTTTTAATACACCTGGCTCAAAGAATTAACCAGAAAGCCGGTTAACTGACAGACGGCTCCACGGTCGCACCGCGCGTCACTTCAGTTGACTTATTGTATGTTCCTAAAAGCAGTGCCACACATTTTGCAAACTGCATCAGACATTTTTAAATATTCCCGTCTCTCTTGTGAAACTCTTAGTGTTCCCAAATTAACGATCTGCTCAGCTTCCGTTATGTTTGTTGCGCACACAATAGTATACATCCGAGGCGCACGTTAACGTTATGTAGGTCATCATCCTCATTTAAGATGTCTGAGACTGTGGATATTCATAGAAAATTTGCCACTTTAGAGTGTCCCTATAGTCAATGTCAGACATTTTAGAGAACAGAAACAGAAGAAATACCCTTTTTTGAGTGGAGGGGGACTTAAAAAAGCGGAGAGTCCTTAGTAAAGGGAGCTCCTCTCACCAACAGAAAACACTGCTCCTGGTCAGTAGTCTTGCCAATATTTCCATTAGAGTTCAGACGTCTATTGGGTAGTCTGACATGCCCCTCAAAAAGCAGGGTAAAACAAGAGCGAGAGAACTTCCTACACGCGCTGGAAGTGGTTGACCAATCACAACAGAGTGGGCCAGCTGGCCAATCAGAGCAGACTGGACTTCCTCGGAAGGGACTCAAAGTAGTTAAATATATGAGTATTATATCTGTCCTCTAAAGCATATGGGGGGTGGGGCGGTTCCGCCTCCCTGTACCTTGCCCTTTGCCCCTTCCTTCCTGCCTGCATGACTGCCTCCCTATTGTTATTCGCACACTAGACATGGAGGGTCGGGGGGACGACCAGGGTTAGTCATGATCCCCAACTGTCTGGGAGCAGTGTCCGCTCCCCAATTTTAATTGCATCTTAGTTTACTACCGTCAGGGGGCATTGGGGGTGTGTGTGATGCCCTATTTACCGCTGCTCAGGTGAAACAAATCAGGTAGACAAGCTTCGGAATTGTCTTAAAGACATAAAGGCCTGGATGACTTATAATTTTTTACTTCTAAATTTATACAAAACTGAGGTCATTGTACTCTTATCATTTTTGACCAGGACATGTCCTTTGACCCACACATAAAACAAGTCTCTGGGACAGACAGCCTTCTTTCACCTGCGCAATATCAAGAACATTAGAAACATCCTATCTCAAAAGGATGCTGAAAAACTAGTTCATTTGTCATTCTAGACTGGATTAATGTAATTCATTACTGTTAGGATGCCCCAATAAGTCTGTGAAAAGCCTCCAGTTAATCAAAAATGCTGCAGCACGAGTTCTGACAGGAACTAGAAAAAGAGATCATATTTCTCCAGTGTTAGCATCTCTGCATTGGCTTCCTGTAAAATTCAGAATAGAATTCTAAATCCTGCTCCTCACCTACAAAGCCCTTAATAATCAAACTCCATCATATCTTACAGAGATCATAGTAAGATATTATCCCAATAGATTACTTGGCTCTGTAAACTCAGGACTACTTGTGGTTCCCAGAGTCTGTAAAAGTAGAATGGGAGGCAGAGCCTTCAGCCACCAGGCTCCTCTCCTCTGGAACCAGCTCCCAGTTTGTGTCAGGGAGGCAGACACTGTAGAAGCAGGAAATGCTGTGACGGTCTTGTGTAAGGTCTTGTTTTGGCTATTTGGTATGTTGACGTAGATGTGTCCGTGTGTGAACCATCGAACATGTGACTTTTCAGATACTCTATTTCGTTGACTGTGGGAACAAAAGAACTGTATACCTATATGCACTTTGATTAGTCTTCAGTTTGTGCTGTGAACCACATCATGAAATAAACATCTCCCGCTGAAACTGCTCATCGGCTGCTTCGACTTGTATTTCTGTAAACCTCCTGAAACCTGAATATTCCTTACGTAATTGGCGTCACGAATCAAGTTTGAAGAAGGACCGGAGCTGATCTGCTGCGTCTTCATACCAGGGGACAACCATGCTAAAGGCATAGGTAAGAGATATTTGTTCTCATTTAAGCGTGGTCTCGCCTGGATGTGGATGCAGTAGGTGTTCTCCGACCTTTCAAAAATAATCTGTAGTGGAGAGGAGGCGCTGATGAGTGCTTTCAATGCTTTGATTACATGCATGTAAGACAGCTGCTGAATTGCTATTTAACATGCAGCTGTTGATAAATTTGCCGGTCGGAGTGGTTGAGAAGTAGTCTGTGCAACATGGTGACTGAGTGAGTTCAGTAAGTTAGGTGTGTGCAAACTGCTCTCGGACCAGCTGAGGGGAGAGAAGGGGGTGTCTGTGAAGAGCGCTGTTTTTGTTTGTGAATACTGCAGTACCTCTGCGCCTGGAGGAAGTGCGACCTTGGTTAGCGAACTGGAGGATGAAGTTGAGGATTGTGAGGCAGAGGTGGTGTCGTTCGTAAATACTAGGCTGTGGTCTTCGGGCGCTTTCTTTCATGAGCTCTGATCGAAAAACAACCAGGAGACTAACAGCTGGGTCTAATAATATTTATGTAAATACATTTCACTAAACAAGGAGAATTGTTTCTATGACAGTCCAACATGAGGACTGAGTGAGCTCAGTTAATTAGGTGTGTGTGAACTGAAAACGGATTGGATTCTCTGAATTTTTGTAAACACAATCGCTAGGGGCAATAAATAATGTGTACTTTATATATATATTCATAACTAGGTAGATACCGTTGGGATCCACGTTGAACTTTGGAAAGTATGATATGAACTACTGTTATAGTCCATTATATGTATACAGCTGATCAGCACATTTTTGACACACTGCACATGTGAAATCACACTTGATATAACTGATATATTGTGTACACTTGAAACAAAGGAAATATTCAAATCATAAGGAGAAAGATTGAGTTGAAAATGCACACTTTCTTCAGGCCCTAATAATTTCACATGAGCCTTATCTGGGAGAGGCGATGAACCCAGTAAGGACATAAATGTACAAAACATTTTCCACCAACAGCCAGTGATAAAATCCACACATAGAAGATTATTACTACACAGACAGCTTAAACCGACTGACAGACCAGACGGACTGACAAACCAAACCCCGGGTGCTTGTGTCTTGTTCCATGTTGTGTTCGTTGTGCTCTGTGCTGCTTTTTTCTCTTATTTCTGCGAGGGCCAATGCTTTTCACCGGCCTCACTGCAACAACATAAAACTGAATGAGTACATGCTGTAAGAATGCAGTGGAGAATAAGGTTACAAGCTGAAAGTGGTGAAATAAATTAAAATAAATCTGGAAGTATAAAATAGGCGAACCCTCACATGTAGAAAACTGAAAAAGCCGTGCTGTTTAGAGGGGAGTGTTTGAATTGAAAAATAAAATTTTCACTGGAAAATTAAATGTCACTGTGTTTCACGTACCTTTAGTCGATAAAATAGTGTACAAAATATAAAATACATTCATAGCAGTCTGTGTGTGTGAATGTGGAGATTAAAAGTAGGAGCACAAAATTTAACAAAAAAGAAAAGGAGAGGGCTTGGCTCTAGGCCAAGTGTGTGTGTGTGTGTGTGTGTGTGTGTGTGTGTGTGTGTGTGTGTGTGTGTGAGTCAGCCAGTGCACTGTCTGTGAGAAAACCTTGAAGAGCAAAAACTAAGTGGGGGCGAAACCAGAATAAATCATTTGAATTAAAAATAACAAGTTAATCTATAGACAATAAGTAAGCTCATGTCAACAGAGTCCAACTATTGGTAACAGTGAATCTTTAAATTGAGTGTTCAACCATCTGAGTTATTTGAGAACTTACTCATAAAGAAAACATAAGCAGTGTTTAACTAATTAATTAAGAGCCGTAGTAATTGATTAACAAACTTGACTAAGGGGTAATAGTGTTTCATGGATTCATAGTGATTGATTGATTGTTTCACAGTGTTTGATTGATTAATTGATTGTTTCAGTGTTTGATTGATTCATAGTGATTAATTGATTGTTTCACAGTGTTTGATTGATTAATTGATTGTTTCACAGTGTTTGATTGATTCATAGTGATTAATTGATTGTTTCGCAGTGTTTCGGTGATTCATAGTGATTAATTGGTTGTTTCGCAGTGTTTCGTGATTCATATTGAATAATTGATTGTTTCACAGTGCTTGAATGAGCCATAGTGATTAATTGATTGTTTCATAATTGTTTTGGTGATGCATAGTGATTAATTGATTGTTTCGCAGTGTTTTATTGATTCATAGTGATTCATTGGTTGTTTCACAGTGCTTCGGTGATACATAGTGATTAATTGATTGTTTCGCAGTGTTTGATTGATTCATAGTGATTAATCGATTGTTTCACAGTGTTTCATACACGGATTCATAGTGGTGAATTGATTGTTGATTGCTTAATTTACTGTTTCACAGTGTTCGTCAAGGACGGACACAAAGTAAAATAACAGGATCTTTACAAGTCCAGGAAAATGAGTGTAACACCAGCAGCGATGGTGGCAACTGAGCACCCACAACACATGAAAGACATTCAAAAACTCTTTAAAAAGTGGGCAAAGCGGACTAATGGGTTAGATCCCTCCTGGCCCAGGGAAGGCACGTTTGATGTAGGTGTGTGAGGATATAGACCTGCGCACAAAAGACTATAAACCAAAAGACAAAGGCAAAAAACGCGAACAGAAAAGAAAAATGGAACTCGAAATCATAAAACTGTTCAAAAGCGAAGGACACCAATACAGAAAGCAGGTGAGGGACGGATTGGCTGATTTAAAAGATAAGAAAATAAAATCAGACAGAAAATATCAACATCAGGAAATGCCTAACGCCGCAGGCCTATATACTTCTTTAACAGGAACTGTTAAGGTGAATGGAGATTTTGAACTCAATGACAATGAGAATTTTTTGGGTGTACCCATATCACCATTTTATATGTCTAAATCAAGCTCCCCCAATGCCTCTGCTGCAGGACATCAAAAATCGAAGTAGAGCCTCAAGTTCGATCCAACCCCACGTCCAAATCAAATGACCCAAGAACAACAGAAGTATTCGATTGCTACACAGAAATGAAGGAAGGAATTGGGCGGCAGCAGGTGCGGAATCATATTGGGTGGACAAGGGAATAGATCTGAAGCGCGAAATATATCGAACCGTGATTCAGGAATTGGATGGGGACATAGACAACTGTCAAGATAATGTGTGTATTGAAGAGGCAATGACAGAAGGAACAAGCAGACAGGGAAAATGGGATGAGAAAGCTTATGATCTCAGATACAGACCTAATTTACATCCACCAGACAGATATACTGATAAGGGCCAATTTCCAATCTTAATAAAAGGGAATCAGTCACAGTACATACTGTGGCGAACCTCGACATTGCGGGGCAGATATCTAGACTGTCTGACATCCACGAAGGGGCCGGGAAATGGATAAAAGCGTTTGAAGAAGAAACTGTTGGAAGGCTTTTGGCGTTGGATGACATAAAGGTGGTGTGGGCACAGAATCTCGGAGCTTCCACTATGGAAAACATTTTGAAACACAGTGGACATGGTTGGATGACGAATCCAAGGGCTGATGGGACTGAATTCAACGCATATCGGGGAAAACTGGTTAGCGTTAAGGACGGAATACCCCACCAAAATAGATCCCAAATCGTTGAAAGGTAAACCCCTCAAGGACACTGAAAACCCAACTGCGTACATTAATCGCCAACTAAAACGATTGAAACAAGAAACTGAGGAGGACACTGACAGAAGTCCTGTACTTACGACCCTGTTCAGAAACTTGGTTACCGAGGCTCTGCCAATGATAGTCCAAAGCAGGCTGGAAGAGGTGGTCGGCCTGACTTCAATGTCCCATAGACAATTTTGTGACCATGTAGTGCATGCTATCAAAAATCACAGAAAAGATGAGCTAAAGCAAGTCAAGCAGGAGAAAAACATCCAAAGAAAACTTGCACAATTACAACTCACTGACTTACAGAATAAAAACAACAAAAATCCTGGCTCCAGTACTGAGCAGTGTCGCGGGTAATGCCGCCCCACCCCCAGCATCAACAGAACAACCACAAGTTGCGCAACCGTCCGCACCGCCCAGCCAACCACCAGCAGTCGTTAATGTGTATCCACAACAACCAAACACAAACCAGCGGTATACGCCACCAAGACAATCATATCCACGCACTCGAGGGGGAAACCAGCAGAGAACATCACGCAGGCAAATGCCCCCAGGGGCATGTTGGGGATGTGGGGAGTTTGGCCACATCATAGGAGGATGCCCAAGGTCACGGCCAAACCCTGAATGGGTGGAGGGGGGTCACGGAACACATCATCATCGGCCAACAGGGGGCAGCGTTGAGCGTTGACCCCAACACATTCATTACAGAATGGTATAATGTAACTGAGTCTAACCCACACATCACCTTGATGGTAAACGACAATTTCAAATCAAAAGACGTTGGACCAATGATGTGAGTCGCAGCCCAAATTGAATGACAATCCATTAATTTTCTCATCACAAGATAACTTCATGATAAAATTACTGTGTGGGGGGGCAATGCTATCAAAACCGCAAGCAGTGACAATTCCGACACAGAAAACACTACTAAATATATCTGTATACCCTCTGATACCCTTTAGACGTCGCGGATCAGGTAGGGTCAAAACATGAAACTGATGTGGGGTTGGTAAAATCAGCAAATCCTGTGAAAAACAAAATGAAACCAAATGTGAAGTTGCCATATCGTCCGCAGTACCCCTTAAAACCAGAAGCTGAAGAGGGCGTACACAAAATAATCGAAGGTTTGGTAAAGGCGGGTAAATGTCACTGCAATACCCCCATATTACCAGTATTGAAAGCGGACAAATCTAAATTTCGATTGGCACACAATTTGCGGCCATTGAATAATGTAGTGCAGGATTGGCCAGCGGAGGTGCCAAATCCTCACAACCTTCTCACAAATGTGCCACCTGATGCAATATTTTTCACAGTAATTGATTTGTGTTCTGCTTTTTTCAGTGTTCCGTTAGCTGAGGATTCACAACATCTCTTTGTGTTTAGATATAGAGGTAAGAAATACAGCCACACTCGACTTCCCCAGGGGATTAAACACAGCCCACACGTGTTTAATCAGATACTAAAGCAAGACCTGTAAAAATCTTACAGGCAACAGCACATTGATACAATATGTTGATGATTTGTTGATTTGCTCACCTACACTCGACGGTTGCCACCAAGATTCAATCATAGTATTACAGAGGTTGACGGAAGGAGGTCACAAAGCCTCCCGGACAAAGCTGCAGTACTGTCAACCACAAGTAGAGTATCTAGGAAGAATGATCTCACAAGGAGGCATCGCAATGTCACCTTCTCAGTTGGAAGGTTTGAGCAAGGTTCCAAGGCCACAAACCATGGGGCAGATGATGACGTTTTCAGGTATGACAGGGTTCAGTTCTGAGTGGATTGAAAACTATGCTGGCAAAACTGCTCCACTTAGAGAATTAATAAAAGAAGCAGGAAGTCAAACGTTGAAAGCCAATGTAAAATTGAAACATTTGAAACAACCAAGCAGGAAATGCAGAGAGCTCCATCTCTGGTGACGCCCGACTACGACAAACCATTCCTGTTGTATGTATCAAACAGACAGAACATGTACGCCTCGGCAGTGCTAATGCAGGAAACATGTAGTGGTTGTCAAAAGCAACCGATTGCATATTAAATCACAAAACTTGATAACGTTGTTCAAGGCTGGCCAACATGCTATCAAGGGCTAGCAGCCGTGCATTATGCATATGAGAAAGCTTTCACAGTAACCATGGGGTAAACGATGATCATTTACACACATCATAAGATCAGAGAGTTGATAAACCAAGGAAAGATTGTGGTAACTCAGGCGAGATGTTTGCAATACATGCCACTTTTGACATATCCTGATGTAACAATAATGAAGTGTGTAACAATTAACCCGGCAAATGTGATCCCATTTGAGTTCTAGGGAGAACCACATGAGTGCATTGCAGATACAATGAAATACATTAAGTTGAGACCTGACTTGGAGTCTACGCCATTAGTGCTCGCAGATGTACACTACTTTGTAGATGGCTAATGTTAAAGAGACCACGTAGGCAACCATGCTAGGTTTGCTGTCGTCAGACAAGAAAATCGTGATTTTGTGAAAGCCAAAGCCGAACATTGTGATCAGCCGTGTTCTGCACAGTTAGCAGAACTAAAAGCATTGACTGAAGCATGTAAACTAGCGGGGAAAGTAGCAAATATGTATACAGACTCAGCCTACGCCCATGGTGTGTGTCATTTATTTGGGGCGGTGTGGAAACAAAGGGTCCCATACAGCACCAAAAGCAGATAGTCAAACTAATTTCAGCCATGATGTGTCCAACAAAGCTTGCCATAATCAAATGCCAAGCACACCAGAAAGGGGATAATGACGTCGAAAATGAAAAAATGCGGCAGATGAGGCTGCAAAATCGGCCTCCAAATGTCTGATGGCCATTTTGGCGCCAGTAGTGTCACTGGAGCCCATGGTCACACCTGAAGACATTATTCTGATGCAACAAAATGCAGGTCAAAGCGAGCATAATATCTGGCTGCAAAGGGGGGCAACAGTTCATGATAAAGGGTTGTGGAGATCACATGAAGGACTCTTGGTTGCACCAGTGGCACTGTTGACCATTTTGATCTCAGAGGTACATGGTGTCGAACACCGGTCATAAGGAAAATAAAGAAACAAGGTCATTGGTCGCCATACCTGCAAGCGATGGTTGAAGAGGTGTTGAATCAATGTGAAATTTGTGCTCAAAATAATGTGCGAAAAAGCATGAAAACACCTAGTGATGGATTATGTTGACATGATAAAACCAGTACATAGAAAGCGATACATGTTAGTGGTAATTGATCGATTTAGTCTTTCATAAGCATGAAAGGCTAGTGTTGCCAGGAGACCAGGTGTATATCAGGCTCTTCCAACGGAAGTGGAACGAGCCGAGACGGGAGGGTCCCTACACGGTGATACGAGCAACACCAACGATGGTCCAAGTCGAAGGGAGAACCATGTGGTATCATCTGAATCACTGTACAAAGGCGCATGACAAGAATCAGGGCAGTACTGGGATAGAGGAAAATGTCAAACAAAACATCTCTGAGTCATGCACTGACAATAATGATCACTATTTTGTGGATGATACCAGGGAGTGTGGGACAGGAGAGACTGAGAATGGTGGGGCCTGTGGAGACATTAAAGGATCCAACAGTGAGCGTCTGGACATGGTCCTCTTCGAAGGGAGACTGGAGCCCTAATTCAGATAAGTACGATGCAAACACGCACAGTCCAATCCATGTTAGCCCAGGGCCTATGCCAGCATTGTCTGTTACGTTCAAACATGTCTCTACTGTTAATGGTCAGTTTCATACGAATAGACGTAAAAAGAGAACCATGCAGAGGATAAAGTCCTGTCGGGGTGTCCCTAACAGGTCATTGTAGCTCCAGTTATCTCAATTATCCCCTGGTCCAAGTTAAGTGAAGGTAATATTAGTATGACACCAACAAATCAGACTAACTCTTTGAACACAGACACTGTGATTAAAACTATGCTCCAACTCAGAAAGCTCCCACACAAGCAACAGCTAAGGTTGATAAAATCATCCCTGCATGCGCAATAGCTATCACACCAAGTCCCAAAGTGTCCAACCCAACCACACCTATCACATTGGGGGTGTTTGAGGCAAGTACAGGAAGAGTTTATGCAAACTATGATGACCCTGACTATGAGGACATAAATGAAGAAGCAGAGAGCGTGGCGAGTAATGCAAAAGAACCGAAGAACATATTCAAACCAAGGCAAAGGAGTATTAACAGCCTGGGGAATAAAGACTGGGAGAATGCCAATCTGAATGACCGGTATAAATGGGCGTTATACGCAGTAAAAGAGATGACATCGAGCGAGTGTATAATATGTTCAGAAGCCCCAACAGCATTGCCCACATCTATTCCAGAAAAACACACGTTTAAAGAATGTGCTAACATGCAGCGACGTGAATGTAGCGAAGGAAGATTTACTCCTCGTGGTGAGTTAGATTCACTGTCCAGACTTCCTATGTGTTGGATACAATGTAGACATTTATATGGAGTCGGGAAATATCACATTCAAATATAAGCCCACAGATCATTGAAACGCCAGTGTGGTATGAAAACCCAGAACCAGTAGACCAGAGTTGTGATAAAATAACCATGAACATTCCCAATCTTCACCAGGTGAATGAACAAACACACGCCATAGCAGACAGTTATTGGATGTGTGGAAACGATGTTTTGTTAAACACTCTGCCAACCCGGTGGAATGGACTTTGTACATTGGTAAGAATGAGACTGCCTGTGTTGGTGCTTTACAATGGAGTGAATGAAATACTGCGAGGTCAGGAAGCACCAGGCCTGATTCCTAGGACTACCAAACAATATACACCTGACCAACATGTTTATTTAGATGCTATAGGGCAACCTAAAGGAATTCCAGAAGAGTTCAAGGCAAGGAATGAGATTAAGGCTGGATTAGAGTCCATACTTCCGTGGGTTACAACTAACAAAAATGTTGAATGGATCAATCATGTCTATTATAATCAACAGAGATTCATTACTTATACCGATGAGGCCCTTAGGTTGATAGGGGAACAATTGGATGCAACAAGAACAATGACTCAGCAGAATAGACAAGCCTTAGACTGGATTCTAGCAGGAAAAGGAGGGGTCTGTCAAATGTTTGGAGAATACTGTTGTACATACATTCCCAATAACACTACATACATGCATTTTCTGTGGCTATGGCTAAGATGAGGGGGCTGAGGCAGGGGTTTAAGGAGAATGCTGGCAAGGACAAGTGGTCATGGGATTGGTTAGACAAAATTTTGGGAAAATGGGGAGCACTGTGTATGATAATAGGGATCGGTGCATTGGCTGTTGTAATTGTAATTTTTCTATTTGCATGTTGCATCGTACCGATTCTGAGGAGGAGGTGTCAGAGGACCATGGACCGAAAGATGAGCATTATGGCCAACGTTCAACTGGCTCAAGTGATGAACATGATGGTGACTGAGCAGAGGGACAAGACTCAGTTTGCTCAAATGGTGATTGGACAACCAAATCTTTTTCCAAGTCCGGGTTGTCTGGATGGGGCAGACAATGTTTGAACTGAACAATAAAAGAATGAGGAGGATGTTGTTTTAACGGAACAACAACAGGAAACATGAATATGTTTCAACGGTTGGAGCATGCCGGAGCAGAGGACTCATTCTAATAATCACCATAAATCACATGTTACAATGTAAAGCAATCTGTCTGTCCATGTTACAAAGGTGTTAGTTTTCATTCCATATATATAAACTGGGTGATCATACGTGATTACTGACTAATTTCTATATGCGTTTTGGGTAGTAAGAACATATTTTCGTATTTCATAGTGTATCTGATTTTCATGTTTTAATTATATTTTGCGACTATGTTTAGTCATCCTGATTTTCATGTTTTAATTATATTTTATGACTATATTTAGTCATCCTGATTTTCATGTTTTAATTATATTTTGTGACCATATTTACAGTCATCCTGATTTCCATGGTTTAATTATATTTTGTGACTATATTTACAGTCATCCTGATTATCATGGTTTAAATTTTTTTATATTGGTCATGCATATGGTACAGAGTTTGGGTTTTAGTCCCAATGACCTGGTCTTTGGCCACACAGTTAGAGGTACATTAGCCTCCCGACACAGTGACTGGAAAGCTGAAGAGGCCCCCAGAAACTTAACAGACTTTGTGGT
Organism: Scophthalmus maximus; assembly: GCF_022379125.1. Lineage (NCBI taxonomy): Eukaryota > Metazoa > Chordata > Actinopteri > Pleuronectiformes > Scophthalmidae > Scophthalmus > Scophthalmus maximus. The sequence goes on from NC_061530.1 coordinate 922,795, forward strand.
TTTAGACAGCAGCTGTACGGGGCAAATAAAATGTAGAAAGAGAATCTCCTAGCTCAGAGAATAATGAGAAGTCTCTTTGATCATCGCAGAGAGCACCACGAATTTAGCATGACATTGATGTAGGAGATACCCAGCCGGTCAGACGTTTTTATCGCATGTGTCCAGACAAGTGGGAGCATTTAAAAGCTGAGGTCAGATGTATGTTAGAGAAAAACCTTGCTGATCCGTGTGCCTCTAGTTGGTCTTCTCCCTGCCTTCTTGTGAAGACAACTGATCATCAGATTGCATCCTCGAGTGAAATATGACTTGTCCTGTGAAGCTCTTTGAGTGGTCAATAAGACTAGAAAAGCTGCTAACTGCAATTGAGCCTTATCAAGAGAACCCTGGTACTCCCACGCTCCTCTCATCCATTCACACATCAAAGCAGTAAAAGGCATAACATAATACAATCCTCTCTGCCAACAATGCCGACTGGCATTCTGGGTGAAAACAGGGACTCATTTTGAGTAACTTGCATTGTATTGGAATCACTCTCTTTTAGATTTTTGCATAGATTTTAGGTGGAATTTTAGGTCAATCACCCTTATGTCAGCAAATGTGCATGAATGCAATTCCCACAGGGAAATACGGTAAATAGAAATTAGCGAACTCATATGATAAAATTCACAACTACTAGAAAAAATAATTAGAAAAATAAATAAAATGTACAAATGCAAATTACAAATAACAAAGTCCTTTTTTAACTCTGTTACTCCCAACCCCACTGAATTTGATCAAATATGAGCACCAAGAAAACACTACTGTCACGATTGTGAGTCTTCGTTTTTCTTTATGGTCTGTTATTCATGTTTTAATTACTTCTGAACTTTGATTGTTTTCATTTAAGATTCCTAGTGTTCCTCTGTTATGTTTTCTTTGTTATTCCCTGTCTGTGATTTCTTGAGTTTCCAGTTTTATTCTGAAGTCCCATTCCTGGTGTCTACACTTCCTTTTCCTCTATCTTGTTTCTATTCACTTTACTTCCCCTGTGTCTCCTGCCCCTGTGATTGTCTGCACCTGTTCCTCATGTGTCTCATCTTTGTTCAATTTGCCATGCCCACCTTGTGTTTATTTAGTCTCTGTGCTTCCCTTTGTCTGTGTTGGTTCGTCTGTTATTTTCCCAGAGTCTGTACCTGTGATTGGTTGCTGTGATATTCCCCCAGTCTGTTCCTGATGCCTCCTGTGCCTTGGTTCTCTGGTTTGGTTTGTATTTTGTTATCTAGTGATTGATTTTGTTATTTCTACCCAAAAAACTTTATGTCTCTCTTTGTTTTGTTTTTTGATAATTAAAAATAGTGTTTATTTTGCACTTTGCATTTTGGTCCTGCTCCTTTTCAACCCCGTGACAACTACATAGGGTCAACACAAGTAAATCTAAGACCAAAGTGTCCCATAAGGATGAAGTGGCATAAGAGCAGCGCATATCTCTTAACCCAGCAACTGGAAACAGGATGCCTTATACACCCTGCAAAACCCCAACACACTGTGTGTTTCAGGCTCACAGCAAGAGAAAAGAAATAAAAAATGCAACATTATATCCGTACCATAACATTCTGGCCCATAAAGGTATAGGTTATCTAAATAAAGCTGTTTTCAGTCTGCAAAAGCCTGAAACAGCCATAACATCGTATTTGTTCTGAACATCCTGTCTGGACATAGTTTGTATGAGCCTACTCACAGGTTTCACCAGGCAACCAAATCTAGACCTGACCTGTGGGCGTGAGTAAGTGAGTGTGGTTACGGTTTGGGGGTGAAGTCTGATCAACAGTGGGTAGTATATCTCACTTATCTGTCTGTGTCATAGCGTCAAGGTCAATACCTGGCTGTCCCACATGCCAGTGAACCTCCCACAGATACAGAGTCAGCAGTCGTGGACAAATCGGTCAGCCCGTGATCCCTCTGTGAGACTGAGGCGGCCTGGGCCCCAGGGGTCACACTTTGTACGTCCGAAAAATTCACCTCAGACAGGCTTGGTGTAGACTGCGTAATCCATTTTATGGTTCTCCTCTCAGAGTCCATAGGCTCTGGATTGGTCAAGGGGCTCTGTCTCTCATCCACAGACACATGCAAGTGTCCATCACTCTCAACGTCTTGGCTCTCACTTCCCCTGAGAGTCTTGCTCCCCCTCACAAACAAGGTCAAATTTCAACTTTATTGATGTTGTCCCCAAGGGGCAATTTGTGGTGCAGCAAGACATACTCGCAAGACAATTAGACAGGCGACACAAAAAAAGACAACAAAGGAGATCCACATGAAGCGGGGCACTGTAAGCACATGGAATACAATAGAAATGCTCATAATTTAAAAATAGTTCTATAATCCATAATTAAAGTGCCAGTTTTTCCATCATAAAGTGCTTGTGCAATATCAGTTAGATCCAGATAAATAAAAACAGACATCTTTAAAACCATCGTCAATCACTCGTAGAATCTGAGCAGCAAGTACCATCACAAATAAAACTACAACCAATCACTACAGATCTAAACCAATATAATCAATAATTAGACTAAACTGGACTCTAATGCCCCAAATAAAAACACAAAGAAATACCACAGAATTAAAAATCAAACCAATAATTAAAGCTGCAAGCAGCGATATGCGGGCCCTAGCACATGCGACGTTGGGGTGTGTCTCAAGTCGGGATGTGTCACGGATATCACTTCATCTGTCTACCAATTTTCGTGCGTGTTAAAGCATCCCTAACCCCGTAAAAAACAAATTCCTGTTTCGTGGGGCGAATCGGCCCAGCCACACCTTTTGACGTAGACTAAAACCTTGAGTATAGTTTGATCGCTAAAGTCTTATCTACACATTGCCCAAGTCTGAGGTGGATCCGATTAACCACTTAGGAGGACACAATTACACCATAGAGCCATTTCAGATATCAAGATTTGCCACTCTTAACATGTCTGCCAAGTTTTGAACACGCAAAGCATCCCAAGTCCCTCTATCACATATTCGTATTAGATGGCGAACAATGCATCACCATGGCAACAGGGTTTATTACACAATCAAAATTTTCATATAATAGGTTCAGCAACATCTCACAACTTAACTGACCAAATTTGACGTTGTGGTCAAACTATAAGACAGAGGATGTAAAAGTATTGAACATGTAACTTCCTGTTCCCAGGAGGTGGCGCTATTGCCTTCCGTCAATATTGACAAGTAAATGTGTTGAGGGCAGACCGTTATCATGCCTGAGAAGTTTTGGTCAGATCGGACCATGTACCTTTGATCATGAGCAACATTGAAATTCGCCAAATTTTCGCCATGTCATCACAGCAAGGGCCTCTGACGTACACTCAAGCTTTTAGCATCGTTTCGTAGCCTGAATGGTCTACTGTCTGACAAGTGTATGCTGTGCACAAAACCTTTTGCCTCCCCACAGTCAATGATGGCGTGAAAAGATATCCTCATACTGCAAAACAGGATCAGCCAACCTCTTCTTACAGTCCATAGACACTTCACATGACTCAATGTCAAAAGCACTGAGCCCAACTGACCTGAGTCTGTCTGTGGCAGAACTTGCACCGGCGGTGGAAGGCACGACTGATTGGGTGCAGCTGCCCAGGGGAATCTCTAAGTGCTCAGTGACATCCATGCGCAAGTGCCACACAGGGGTATCAGCCAGCTTTGCATTGTGCCTCAATAGCACAGGTCTGTCAGATGTATTGATGAGCTTTGGTGGGACCCACCTATCTCCCCACGGCGAAGTTACAATTTTTGCCACCAAAACACCTCTGGGACCTGAGCTGGATGACATGGCAGCACCGTCATCTGTCATGACGGTCCAGTCTGGGAAAACAGCAGTGTTTTTGCGCAGCTTAGCCCAGATGAGATATTCATGTCCCAGCTCAAGGCAGGTAGCTGACTTACATTGGACTGTACCAACCTTGTCAGGGACTTCTTCACCTTTCCATGGGCATGAGCCAGACAGTACGCTAATAAGACTCACACAGCTTAGACTGATGCATGATGTGCTTGATAACATTTGTCCCTAATATCAACTCAGCATGCTGTCCTGGGACAACAAATGTGGGCACTAATATCTTACAGCCATACACTTCCATCTCCACATCAAAAGCATACTTTGAATCAACATGCAGTCTGCCACAGCCAACAAGAACAACATTCACATCAATCTTTCTACGGTCATTTAACAACCCAGCCTCTCTGTTTTTTCTCAGCTGATTCACTGATGCTGCAGGCCATTGAGCCACTGTCCAGCATTCCACTCATTTTTACTGTTTAAAAGAGACTATCACTACTGCCAACTTTGTGAATATTCTGATAAACATCATCAGAATCATTACACAAGTCTCTCACAGAAGGGTATACTGTTTCAGCATCAGACCTGTCATCAGTCGTGAGTTTGTAGTGTGACCTGTACTGCCTCCCTCCAAATACAGTTCGGCTAGTTTCCCCTAGATTGGACCCGAATGGAGCTTTTAGCAGGACAATTTAGTCTTGGGTGACCAGGGGTTAAGCAGGGAAAACATAGTTTATCAGTCATGCAATATGAGATAGTCGTGTGGCTTGAGTCATTACAGACTTTACAAACTGCTGCTCTCGGGGCGTCTGTCAGATGAGCGCTGGAACCTCCCACCTCGTGCTGGATAAGAAGTACTGCTCTGTTGCATTTTCTCCATCATCTCCTGAAACATGTTGACCATGCGAGAAGCTTCTCCTCTGACTGTTGGAGATTTTGTGCCACTGCTGGTACAGAGGGATGACTTGACACTTGCTGGGATTCACCTTGAACCGGAACAGAAGCTGGGGAGGGGCAAGGGGGATGACACACAGGACACTGGGCTTGGATAAAGGAAGGTGAGGGACCCAGTGTGTGGCACTGCTGAGACACTGCCTGGCTCAATGATATCGGATTGGGCTGCTCAGAGCTGACAGTGGTTGTGTGACTTCTCACCTGGGCAGCACCAGTGTGTCTGCCACTAGCCCTCAACTCTCTTTGATAATCATCAATTCTCAATTTGTCATCATGTGAGGTTCACTCATGAATTGGCTTACACTTTAAGGTGCAGGAAAGCTCTGGGCCGCCTTGTTCAATCGTATCCTGTAGTCAACTGTGTATTCTCTGTGCTTGGGCAGAGTGGCATACAATTCTGCAAGTGGGAAACATGAGGGGCATCACTGAAATAGTGGAAAAGAACATTGTATATAACCTCAGGTTTCTGTTCAACATCAAGTGCAGGATCACTGTGTAGGGGGATTTTCCACTACATCTGTCTTTGCCCATTAAATGGCACAGTATTTCTTCTGCTTGCTCATGTACAGGGATCTTTTGCTTTCTGAGATGATTTTCAGTCATGTCGATCCAGTCCTGGACTGGGTGTTTGTCTGTATTGTCACCTCTGAATGACTACAGTCCTTTTTCAGACTTGACATGGACTGTCACGTGGATGGTCTTGACTTTGAACATCACTGTGAGTGTTCTGTGCAGTAGGGGTAGTCTGGATGTCACTCCTCATGTTTACAACACCAGCTGACATCAGCTTTGCAACAATGGATTCTCCAATTTCAGCACCTAGCTGCCCTACCATGTCTGTAAGACTGTGAATGGCATTGACATTACTGTTTGGTGTGGAGGTAAAAAGCAGTAGCTAGAATAACTATGGATTAGAGAAGAAAGGAACAACAAGTTTGACTCTTCATTAATGGCCGGATTTATTCATCGTACGACAAATACAGGCAAAGCATGCAATGCAGAATGAGATCTAAGGTTTGTCTCTCTTTCGTTCAGCCCTGCACTATATAGGGTGGTTTCTACTGAGTTTGCCCACATAAAAGTTGTCCTGCCCCCCATGTCTTATTGGCATTGTGGTGACACAAAACATATGCAATAAATATTCCATGACTACATAAACATTTCATACTCACACTAGGTTACCAAAAGGTAGAGGAGTTGGGCTCAGGAATATTGCTAACAGTAGGCAGGTGGGATTTTCAAAGTTCTTGAATAATAGTTGTGCAGAAGAAGGGTTAGGTCAGAACCCAGATTGTACTCCTGGCACAGGGTTGATGAGGGAGAGAACTTGTTTCAGATACTATGCACCATTGGAATGGATTTATTACAAACTTCCCTTAAGCTAAAGTCTTACATTCCCCCTTTATTATCAAGTGTTTTTTATGATTATTGTAACTGTTTGTAATTCCTTTTTGTTGTATTATTGTGATGTTGATTGTTGTATTATGAATGTTTCTTGTTCACAGGTCTCTCTTGAAAAAGAGATCCCAATCTCAATGAGACTGTCTGATTAAATAAAGATTAAATCAAAAACTGATCAACTATATTGCTCAGACAAATTGTGCCAGTGGTGGTGGTTAGTGGTTACCAATGTCAAAGCACAACAATATGATACTGTATGTATGTTACAGCCGTAGTGCTGTGTTGGATCTGTGTGTGTGTGTGTTTCTTTTTTTTTACCTCCCTCCAGGATCTGCCCTCCCCCTTTTTTTACGAAGTATCCGAAGGGAGCATTGGAGGCTCTCTCTCACCCTAAGTGAGCCTGTTGCAGCTGTGGGAGCTGTGTGTGTTTTTGTGGGTCTGTTGAGACTCTCACATGTCTGGTAAGACCTGGTGGGGTTTGTGACTCCGTAGTTTGGAGGTGGTTGTGGTTGGCTGGCCTGGCTGGGTCCATTTAACTTTGTTTGTATTTTCTGTTGTAGGTGAATCGGCCTCATGTGAGAAGCTCGCTTTTTGTTATTGATTATTGTTGTTTATTGCAAATAAACTGTTATTTTGGGTTACCTTTATCTCTGATCCCTTGATTTTAATATCACGATTTATTACATCCTTTGTTACTCCCCTCATCCTCTGGACCTTTTGGCGATGTAACAATGTATAATAGCAAGTTGAATAACATGGGAATTGTATCAAAATATTTTAAAAAGTATGCTATGCCATATGAAAGACTGAAAATTAAGGCATGTACTCCACCTAAAAATAACAATACATGTTAATTGGAGGTCACACATTTTGTGATTTACAATAGGATTTCAGTTCGAAAAAGCAAAGCAAAAAAGCATCTGATTTAGGAGACGTCCCAAAAGATTTTTACATGACGTTGAAGTTATCAAAGCTCTACATGGGGATTTTTGTATTATTTTTTTGTGACTCCTATTGTCATAAACATATGATAGGCTGTAATTATTTTCTTAAATTAAAGCCAAACCAACAATGAAACTTTACTTCATGACTCTTGCTATAAAGCAGCATAAACATACACATCCCAAGACATACATCACAGACATATGCACTCAAACACATTTAATATATGCACACACACACACATGCACAGAGAGAGAGAGTTGTCAGGGCATGGTTTAAAATCAGAGGGGCTGTTATTGGGGTGGACAGCTTGGATGCTGTTTCATCAAAGTGCAGAGGAAATGCAGATCTGTTACCTGCAGGATGCAGGGAATTGGATCAGCTTCCTTCTATCTGCTGAATTTGAAACACATAACAGCATGCATTAGACAGCTTTTACCACTGTAAAGGGACTTTCTGATCCCCTCAGGAGCTCAAATGCGTCCCCTGTCCAGATAACTTTATTTAGCCCTGTTCTGCATATCAATCAATGACCAGGAATTTAATAATATTTGATTAATGGTATTGAATAGTATTATACATTTTTCTGGACCCTCTTTAACTTCATGCCTGTGACTGGTATTGACTGTACTTTTTATGCTTGTTCTACTCTCCTGAATAAGTGCATTTAGATTTCTGTTATTGATTTCTGTTATTGGCTTTTATATATATAAAAATAGATACACCGATATAATAGGAAAGAGCAGAAAATCCTCACAATTGCTGTCTGGAACTTATGAATAGCTGATAACTGATATTCTGTTGATTGACAGATTGATCAGATAATAACCTTAGCTACTACTTCTTTGATCATGACAACTACATACATTTAAATTATAGAGACACTATATCAAAGGTTGTTTGGTATTGTGGTGTTTCTCAATGTTAATTTTAAAGTAATGATTCAAGGATTTATTAGTCACGTGCTAGTGCTTCCTATGTGCAGTGAAATATATAAATAAAAATAAAATTGCATTTATATCATAATGATGTTCTTCCTTTATATTCCCAGGCTATGTTTGCAGTACTTAAGTGTATGTTTTTAAGTATACATTTATCAATTGAAAAAAAAGAATTTACAACAAAGGGAAACCCTGTATTTAATGTAGATCCACTATATACTTTTCCTCTTCCTCCTCCTCTTCTATTACTCTTCCTCAAAGTATTTTATATGTACAGGAGAAAGGACACAATTAAAAGAAAGTTTTTTGTGCCAATGCACATTTTTTATTATATCTGGACTTAATTTTAACCTCTAATTACCATGAGGAAGAGCTTTGCTTCATAGAAGCCACCTATTTAGTGAGACAACAACACAAACTAGTTTGACTTCATGCCATCATAAGTGTCTAAACAAGCTATTTAGTAAGACTAAATGCTAGAGCTGCAGCAAATCCATCCCAGTGCAGAAACAATCTAGCAGATGTTTTGCCATTAGGTATCAAGGCAGTGTAGTTCATCCCCAGCATTCAACAAGGACAGGGTTTTTACAGTCGCATTAATGAATCATTTTAAGACTGATGTAATTTCAGGAGAATCCATGTCAGCCCTCGGGAAACACATATGCAATTTTATCACGTTCCACGATCAGCTGCATCCTTTTAATTTATGTTGAAGGTCAGGGAGAGGAACATTAATTTTATTCTTTGTGAATTATATTCCATCCACTGAAGACACAAATACAAAGTTTTACAAATGAATAAGATCAAAATCCACCTGAAACACTATTCTTACTCCCACGCCCATCTCCACCCTGAGAATGACAAAGAGAAGGTGTCAACCAGTTTTGCCATTTTGATGGAGGGTCTACAGACACCTCTAGTTTTCTGAGTGAACGGTCCCAGAAAGAGCTAATAATATGTTAATGCTGAATGGTAGACATTAGGGAGGCCAAATGACGGCAATCCCAATTACCTCAGAGGGACGTGTCTTGTGCGATTTTGTCACGCAAACAAACTTGGTAAATACAAATAACATGTGGAACAGTGGCGTAAAGGACTCAGGGGTGGCTGACAAAATGTCATGGATCTGATAGGAGAACTGAGAAACTGAAGACCATGCAGCTCATACTTGAACAACGATTACGCCTCCACACTTACTTTAACTGTGGAAACAAAAAAAATGAACCGCACCTCAATGTGAGAGACTTCTTTCGTTTCCTGTGAGAACAATTCTCTTTTCAAAAATGCCACAAAACTTAAATGCATCTGATGGAAAAATCATAACTTTTCTGTCACTCCAGTTGAAACGAGGACAAGGATATCTTAGTGTTTACTCTATCAGTATAGTCGTTGTGTGGGGTGCAAGTGTTGGGAGGTTAGTTTTGAATAGCACCAGATTGAAACAGATTTTTTGAGAATTCCCCAAAATCCGACAGTATACCCTTGTGTGGTTTTACCTCTGAATGTATTTGTTAGAATGTGATCCTGCTTGTCTTAGCTGCAGATTGTTTTTCCCCATCCCTTTCTCTAATGTGTGCAGCATATGGCTATTGTGATGGAGGGTAAAAGGAAATGACAGGCCATTTGAAGATGCTATAGTCCCTGCATCATGAATAATGCAGAAGGTGCAGCGTGCAGGTCCTCAGTCCAAGCTTCAAAGTTTATCGGCTTCCTTGTCTCCCGTAGAGAGAGACTACAGCACTGTGGGGAGATTAGACCGACACTGAGCAGGAACCTGGTCAAACTCAATTACATACAACTAGGATAATTCCATCCTCTCATTGTGCTATTCGGTTTTATTTGGATAAACCTGGCATGCTCACACCTTGAAATGACAATGGAAAAGGAAAACAACCAGTGAATTATTAAGCAGGGGAGTCGACTGTTTGCTCAGTTGCTTCATGTAAATATATGTAAATTAGAGGATGTCAGAAAACATGATTGATGAATATTTTCCATTAATTATGTCAGCCAAAACGATCAGCAGAGAGACAGGAAGGAATCTTCTACAATGGAGTCACACTTAATTCTTGGACTCAGTTTTAACAAATGGTTTAAAATGCACGGAAGGTGGTGCTCAACCTTTGCTGATTCGTTATAATAGCACCATTGATAGATGATTTATTTTTCATGCAGATTTGAATGTATAATTCACATGAAAACCCCCCAACACCTTAAGTAATGTTGTGCTATTTGTTTGAATATGCATGTTTCCTTCCAGAGTTTACAAAGTCTTTTGAGATCTAATTAGCCCTGAAGTCCCTCCTGATGGCACATGTAGGCCTCAAGAAACAACCCCTCCTCCACGGCTGTTGTAGCATGTAACTATTTTCCATGTCTACACGATAAACAAACACTTATGCCACCCACATATTCAGTGCTATATCAAGCCATGCTTGGCTAATGATGATAAACCTACATTAAAGTACAACGCGTATTAATTGGGTCTATGTCAATTATGGCTCATTAATGCTGAAGTTGCCCTGACATTTTTTTGCAAATCATCACTGGAGAGGGCTTCAGTGTATCGTTTTCAAATTAGTACAATTCATCATTGTACTGATGGTCTACATGTGGCCACATGTTAATGCGTATATGATATTGGGGGAAGGAATGACCCAATATGAATGGCAACTGCTGTTGTTACTCTTTCTAATTATTGTGTGACACTTTGCTCCAAAAGATTTTCTTTCAACATTCCAAGCAAACAAATTAAATGACGTAATAGGGTTGTACTTTCATTTATTAGAAGATTCCAAAGCTCAGTTTTTTCAAGGTCAGATCAAATAAACTAAACTAATATTAAAAATGGTCTTCTAGGTTTAGTTTTTTATCAAAAATGTAATACTTACCTGACCAGCAAATGGTATGCTTATATAGTAAAAAAAAAAATGCAGCATTTAAATGTACTATACGTACGTTTTCTGTGCCACTGAACGTGGTTTCTTGGCAGGAGCGGCTCAGTAGGGAAGTGTTAATTGTGCTGTTGTTCAACAGCTGGATACATCTTTTGATACATAAAGAAATTAAGTATGATGCTAAACTCTAAGTAAACAGCTGTTGTGAACAGCAAAAACCTACATATTGTCCATTTACATGACATGATATCGAGCTGAACATGTGCTGCTCTCTAACATGAATTGATTTTGAATGAGAGTGGAATTGGTCTCACAGTGAGGCTATTGTGGCCTTTCTGAGACAAGCAGATTGGCAGCCTTTGAAAGTTTAATGGGTTGCTTAACGTGATGATCAAATTTCACAATTATTTCGCTTCCATTCATTATATTTACAACTCTGTTCAATTTCTTCAAATTTGAGCTCTTCTCCAGTGCCTTTCCTTAATTTCCCCTCTTTTACATCCTATTACCCTAATCACAGTACGTTGACCTACTTTTCCACTGCTTGTGTTCCCTAGGCGCTCAAGGAGCAAGTTGTTGCTGCACTCCCACTCACATACATACCTCTCAAGAGAATTATTTATATTGCCCAGGTCTGGGCCCAGTCTACTTTTGGTGGAACTATTGAGTACACAAACCTCAGGTCTGACATTTCTCTTGCTGAAGGCAGGCAAACTGTGAGCCCTACTGAGAGACAGAAAATAAAACATGGTGCTGCGATGGCCTTTGATCTTCCTTTCCCTCCTTTTCTCTTTTTCAAAGGAGCAGTGAGGAGTCGTCCAGCCGATGCCGCAGCAGGGGCCCCATTTCTCTGCCACCAACAGGAACCTCAGGATGGACAACCAGACTATTTATTTTTATTTTTGTTCTGTGTGAGACCAAGAAAACAGAGACAGACTTTCTTTGGAGTTTTGTTTCGTGCTGGGCAATTGCAGAAATAAATATTCACCTACATGCATAAATATGCAATGACTTAGTCCCCAGTGTGCTTAAGAATTGAGCTCATATCACAACTTATTTCTAGGAGGGCATCTTTTACTCATGCCAGGTAGATGTCTGAAACCTTGGCTGAAAGATCTACCTAAATGATTTTTTTTGGCATTAATATTCATAATGAATTATTATGATTAATTTTCTACAAAAAAAAATACATACTTTTTGCAGTTGTTTGTTCAATGCACTATATTCTGGCACAAATGCATGAATAAAATTTAAAGGGACTGTAAGCAATTCTAAAGCAATACACGTTTTGTAAAAACCTGTTAATATTTCCTCACTGTCCGTCAGCTGTCGGTTCTGTGTGTCCAAAAAAAAGGGTTTTCAGCTCAGCCCTGACTCTTTAAATCGAATACAAAAAAAGTTGTGGGGACCGCACCACACAACACTGTGTGCAGTCTGTAAACATAACTCATAAACACCTTAAGAGAAGACCTGGCATATGGCGCTACAACTCACCGGTTTTGGCCTGGTGGTTTGTGAATTGGTCTCCCACATCAAGTACCCAGGTTCGTGGTCCGGCCAGAGCAGGGAAATTACAACAACAACAAAGAGAGAGACAAACTCTCTCCAAAATTGCTAACTGCCCCTTTAACTTATTTAATCTTTGTGGATTTTTAAGTTTAATCTACAATAAGACATCATTAATAAAAAATAAAAAATGAAAAAAATATGTTGATTACATTAAAGTACAAACATCACATCTATTAACAGAACACCATAAAGTGGAGAGAGAAACTTAGATAAATGCTCCCAGGCACCCGTGTTGCTCTTGCAGCCAAAAGGCTACTGCAGAGTGAGATTCCAACCTTTTCTAAATGAGACAACAAATTTAGGATCCTGATTATGAGCCAGGTGAAACAAATCACATATAATTATGCGAAACATGAACCAATATAATAATAATAATACATTTGATTTGCATTGCACTTTACATTACAGCAATCTCAAAGTGCTACAGAGCATATAGTAATGCAATTATAAAAAATCAAGGTCAATAAATTTAAATTTAAAAAAAGATCAAGGTCAATAAATAGTTAAAAGGAAAACCTATAAAATACATTTAGTAAAAAGCTTTTTTAAAAAGATATGTTTTTAGGATTCGTTTAAAAACATCAGTAGTCTGTGGGGCCCTCAGGTGGTCAGGGAGGGCGTTCCACAGCCTCGGAGCAGCAGATGAAAAGGCCCTACCACCCATGCTGCAGAGCTCGGTTCTGGGGTGTTTGTGGTTGCAGACCGGAGTGTGCGTGAGGAGGTCTGGGGGTGAGGAGTTCCTGTAGGTAAAGGGGGGCATGTCCGTAAAGTCACTGGTGGGTGAGGAGGGAGACCTTATATTCAATTCTGAGTGGGACAGGGAGCCAGTGAAGTGATTTCAGGATGGGGTGATTCTTGCGCACCCTCATCAGGATCCTGGCAGCGCTGTTCTGGATGTACTGTAGTCTCTGGATGCTCTTGCCAGAGATCCCGATGAGGAGTGCATTTCAGTAGTCCAGCCTGGAGGTGACATAGGCGTCGACGAGCTTCTCTGCATCTGCCAGGGTGAGTGTTGGATGGAGTTCAGCCATGTTCTTGAGGTGGTAGAATGATGTTTTACAGAGGTGTTTGATGTGGGTGTCAAAGGTGATTTGAGGGTCCATTTTAACGCCCAAGTTGGTGACAGATGTGGAAAGGGAGATGTTTTGGCCAGAGAAAGTGATACTGGTGGTGGTGGAAAGGCGGAGCTGATGTGGTGTGCAAACTAAGATGACTTCCGTTTCCAGCACAGAGCCCTGAGGGACACCGCAGGTGATGTTGTGGGTGTGTGATTGGGCTTTGCCCAGGGCGACGTGCTCGGTTCTGCTGGTCAGTTATGAGATAAACCAGCTTTGAACATTTTCTGAGAGTCCAATGGTGTATTGCAGGCGGAGGAGGAGGATGTTGTGGTCTACTGTATCAAAAGCAGCTGTTAGGTCCAGGAGGATGAGTAGAGATGGGGAACCAGTATCTGCTGCCATCAGGAGGTCGTTGGTGACCCTGACCAAGGCTGTTTCTGTGCTATGGCCAGGGCGCAAACCAGACTGAAACTTTTCAAACAGGTTATTGTGTTTGAGGTGATCATGAAGTTGTGCTGCAACTGTTTTTTCCAGAACCTTTGATAGGAATGGAAGATTTGGAGAACTTCTGGATCCAGAGTGGGTTTTTTCAGAAGAGGTCTGATGACAGCAGTTTTTAAAGCAGATGGGATATGGCCGACCAGGAGGGAGTGGTTTATAATCTTGGTGATGAATGGAGAGACGGCAGAGATGTTGGCCTTCAGCAGAGCTGAAGGGAAACGGTCCAGTGCACATGTAGACGCCTTAATTTTTTTGATGATGTCCTCCACTTCTTCCTGTGTGGCATCGGAGAAAGAGCAGAGGGGCTGGACAATTTCAAAAGATGGGTTGGCAGTTGGGAGGTGCAGGACAGCAGTGGCGGAGAGGTGTGAGCGGATGTTATTAACGTTTTGTTTGAAAAAAGTGATGTGCATGTTCCACCTCTCGGTGGTCTCCGAGTGGGCAAGTGAAGGTGGTTTATTGTTGAAAAAAGTTGTTTGGAGTTACCGGGGCTGTTGTTGATGATGGTGGAATAAAACCTGTACCGTGCATCCCTCAGAGCTTCTGCATACGCCCTCTTGTGTTCCCTGTATGCCTGTTTGTGAACAGTCAGTCCAGAGGCCTTGAGCCGCCACTCAACGACACGCCCAGCCGCCTTCATCTTTCGCAGCTCGCAGGTGTACCAGGGTGCTGATTGTGTGAATGAGACTGACCTGGATGTTAAGGGGCCGTGGAGGTCCAGGAGAATGCTCACTGGTTGTAGAAATCCACGGAGTCAGCAACAGAAAGCAAGTCAGTAAAGTCGGAGGAGAGAAGTTGAAGGTTGTTTTTCAACTTTCTGAAGTGGATCTGTCGCTTTGGTTTGGCGTGGGGGGAAGGAAAGGGCAGCTCCATTGACACAACCTTGTGATCTGAAACACCAAGATCATAAACCTGTCGGTTGCTGATGGGGGCGAAGTTAGAGGTGAACAAATCGAGTGTGTGTCCCCTGGAATGTGTGGGGACATCAACATGTTGTTGTAAGTTGAGGGAGTCTAGCAGCTGAAGGAAATCGGCAGCGGGATGACATGAGGGGGTGTCGACATGAATATTTATATCTCTCAGGATTATGGTATTGGCAGAGGTAGTACAGAGTATTGTGAGGAGATCAGACATTTCTGGGATGAAAGCAGAGTTGGGTTTAGGGGGCCGGTAGATAAGGAGAACAGTCATGGGAATGGGGGGCTTACATTTAAATGCAAGACAGTTGCAGGAAGATGTTGCAGGCAACGAGATGGGGGACAGCTCTAGGTCTTGTCGGTGAACGACAGCTAGGCCACCACCGCGGCCAGTGCTGCGAGCTGCCTCCAGGTAACTGTAGCCAGGGGGACAGGCTTCATTTAGGGGGGAAAGTAAACCTCCGGCTGGTGCCAGGTTTCCGTCACACACATGAATTCAAATCCTGATGTGTTCTTCAATCAGTGTGGATTTATTGTTGATGGATTGAGTGTTGAAAAGTTTGAATTTGTCCAATGACTGTGGGGTGAATCTCTGTACAGGACGCAACTCCACTCCGCGCAGACTGGAATCCACTCCACGAAATGTATCCAGCCAAGAGAGCGGGGATCCCATGCTGGAGTGCAGAGGTCTTGCGATATTTCCAGTGTTGATGGTAGCTGGCGCAACGGTACTCTGATGATGCGTCAGACATGTGACGGATGACCAGAGAGATGGGAAGTTTGTAGCAGAGCAGTTTGGCTGGTGAATGAATGTAAGCCTCTATGAATGTAACAAGGGCGGCGAATAAGTCTAAAAGAACTCGCATAGATGCGCATTTTGTAGTCCATCTTTAGAAATGCATAGTTTCACCACGACAGACGCACACCTGTCTTTTCTAAACCAGTTGTATTTAGATGGAATAAATACTTACAGAGACATATAAGAGAAATTGAATGAGTTTTGCAGTGAGAAAACCTCAATTGGAACAGCTATGCCAGTTTGGAGAGTCCGTATGACCATGTCCCTACTGAAGCCTGTAATTTTGCACAGCTTCACTTTATCAGCATGAAATTTGGTACAGGTAATGTTCAAATGTTGTTTCATGGATTTCTAGGGGTTTGGGCTTCATCTACATTAATACATAGGGGAGATTCACTTTTTTTACAGGTGAACGTGAAATCTTTAATTTATGTTGTACATCTTAACCTCCGCTGAAATCTCACCAGTGTTAATTTATATAGATAACAAGATTATTCAAGTAGACATTGTAGTTGCAGAGATATACTCATATTATTTTCGAGCTGACTTGCTAAAAGGGCCTTGTGCTTATTAACAGCCAAGAGGTCAGACTTTTAACGGTGTCCCAGAAGACAATTTGAGAAAAAGTGTCTTCCTTACTGAGAGTGAGACCTCTTTGGGCAACTTTTGGTCAGGTCAATTTTTTGATGATGATGGTTATGACAATTTTGTGAAGCTTCTGAAGTTGCCTAGGGCTAACTTAGCCTCAGGTGTCAGGGCCAAAAGGAATAATCAACCGAGGTCCAGATTGAGGCCCCTGATAACAGAGGGTCCCCGTTTACTCACAACGTACCCCCAGGCACCAGGCATTTAAGACACTTCTTAAGATGTTGATTTTGATAGCCAATCAAAATCAATATCTGTTCCCAACGACTATCAGCACTAGAGTTTACAACAGATGTCAGTCTTAGATAACAGATATCTCATGAACACTGTATGTAATCCACAGACTGTATCTTGGTATAATATCACGAAAAGAGATTTAGCAGGGAATTTTTAATTTTTAATCAATTTTAATAGCAATGGTGCACCACCCGAAAACCGGTACCAATAACCAAATAGTCAATTCAGTCTAAAAAATGAAGGGTGTTAACCAGCCTTTATAACGATGAGCATGCAAATAACACAAAAACAACTACTCTTTATTGATAAACGTCTATCATAGCTAAACTATAAATCATATATAATATGAAAATCATACGAAAAGACATAACAAGCAAGAGTGTGTGTGTGTGTCAGTGTGTGTGCGAGTGAAAAGGGGAGGAGGAACAAGATGTCCCACATGACTTGGGAAGTCAAGTGGCGCAAGAGAAAGGTGGGGCGCGAGACCTCAAGTTAAATGGCGGCTAAAGCAATCAAAGCAGCAGTAAGGTTAATGCGATGATGGCTGAGATCCAGCACCTGGTCTGTGTCACAGGGACATGCGGCTCAGCTGATGAGCCAGACATGTCTCTGGTTTTAAAACCGACAACAGTATGTTGAGTTCAGACACGATGGCAGAGCAAGACACAATAGTCTGACGTGGTTGGACACAAATTACAATCAAGCAACTCAGTTATTATAGTAGCGATAAACTGGATGCGGCGGTCCGGTACAAACTTCACAACAGTACACAGTAAGTAAACTTACAAAAACACACTTCAAATAGCCTAAGTTCTGCCCAGAGCTTAGCCTCTTACTGTACTCCTTAATGGGGGAACAGGCGTGTGCAGTCCGTCCTCGGGATGTGGCGGAGGCGCTGGTAGCGGCGATGGCAGGTCGGTCCTCCTGGCTCGGATGGGACAAAATCTACTTTTAGAAGTTGTTACTTCTTCTGTAGGACAGAGGATCACCTGATCAGGGCGACGTCTGGACCTGGAAGCGGCTGCCGTTGCGGGACCCCTCGCGGTGCCGTGAGGATCTCACCGCTCTTTCCTTTGTTAGAGCTGGATTTACAGTAGGCCTAACTTTATTCAGGCTTTTGAGGTTACATCTAGGCCGCAGTTTATTTACCCACTGGACTCGAGGCACAACAGTGACAGAAATAGTGCGGTAAGTAGCAGCGTTGTGTGAATGTTTCAGTGTGTGTCAATGTGACAAGACTAGAAAAGTGCTATATAAATACAGTCCATTTATCATTTACTAGGTTAAATGTTAAATGGACAGAGATTTTATAGCGTTCTAGGTAGTTTTTGACCCTGCTTGTGTTTTTGATCTAACTTTTGAAAATTTGTGTGCCACCATCATCACTAACTGTAGCCACAATAAGCAATGTTGCTGATTATCCAACAGAAAACACTTCCTGTATAACTTTCCTTGTTGCAAATGGTTTTCTATATTTGTTGTGTTTTCACAAATGCTGCTTTTCCGAATTTGAAACAATTTTTTTTATTTTTCAGGTTTCAGGCTGCTTCTCTTTTTCTTTTCTTTGACTCCAGTTGTCCAAATCAATGGAGTTTTTCATCCACAGATTTCCATCAAAAAAAAACCTCTACATGCAATTTGTAGCTGTCACAACTGATGGTTGTGGTTGTAAATATGTGATGGAAAAGGCTATTATGTATGGTAACCAGTGAATAATTAAGAAAGTATACTCTGCACATGAGCTTTTCCATAATGACAAAACACAGTGACCTTGGTTAAACCTGACTTGCTCATAAAAAATCTCAGATGTTTTGTCTTTGCCGGGTTCAAAGCTTTGGAAACTATGTCAATACCTGTAAGGAGGTGGCATATTTGCCAAGCAAAGACGCATAAAAAGTTCCTTGCAATCTCTTGCATCACTTTGAATCTCTCAGCACTTTGAATGCTGTCAAAATGTAAAAACAGCAACAGTCGTCTACTGTTTAACTAAAATCTACTACATTGTGCAGGTCATTGATGCAGATAACAGTGTTTCACAAATGACAAAAATGGGAAAAAAAGCTATGATTTCATTCTGACTGATGATTAATAGTAATTTAAAGTAGTATGGAAAGTATGGGACAGTCGAAAGAGGCCTAACTTTATCCTAATTTTTAATTTCCAATTGTCTTTTCGGAATGATGAGGGCTTTAAACATTTATCAGTTACTTACGAGTTAACATCAGTGCGGAATAATTGTTGTATCAGCTGCCATTTATTTCAGTTGTGGCTGCATTACTATTTCATGTATTGTCACCATAAATTGACAAAACAGGAGCTTTGTGTAATTCTTACACAGTTTCACAATACTATGACTATGACTTGGCCGAAATGAAAATGCTGTAGCTGCCATCAAAAACATGTCATGGTGTTGTGGTAATTTCAATAACATGACACAGATTGCACATGGTATATTTAAAAGATTAATTTAGATACATTTTTTTGAGAAAAAAAAATCTTCCTGTTATCAGTGTTGCGGCTCCTGCTGTGACTCCTGGCTGACCTCTCCTTGAGTTCCTCCTCCCAGTTGGTGTGTGTGGCAGTAGGTGCAACAGTGGGCGTGGCTTCCTCTCTGGGCACCTGGCTGGGCTTCACACCTGCAGTGGCGCCGTCAAGGGGGTCAGTGATTTCATTGGGGGCCTGGCGAGTTGCGGTAGCCTATGCATAATATGCTACATGCTGGTAAAATTCTTCTATCTGATATTTTACATAAGGTAGTATTCATTTAAATTAATAAAGTATATTTTTTATAATAGTTAAATAGTATAGTTAGGTCTTAGTACAATAATAAATAAAAACAAATGCAGCCAGTCCAGCACTTAATTATTGCATTCGCTAAATACAAGAGCATTAGTATTATGGTCAATTCTGCTTTCATCTAAAATATTTAACATGAGGTACTATTCATTTTAATCAATAATAGTTAAATAATATAGTAGGTCTAAGTGTCACATGTTTGAAGTAGCAGGACCTTAAATGAAGGTAAGGGAAAAAGGAGTATTTAATAGCTAAGGTAACAAAAACTGGCTTACAGTTTTCATAGACTTAGTCAGATACGTTTTTTGTTTTCAGGGTCCTGGCTACACTGAACACAGAGAATATATGTTGAAATTTTACACAAGTGAGAGTTTAAAGTTTGCAGTAACCTAAATGACACATGGTATGATTGATGATGGAGCAATTTTTGATAATATACTAAAGTTTAGCTATGTATGAGTCAAAAAGCATTTTAACAGCATTTAGCACATTTTGGAGGAAATGTTATTTAATAGTGACACAAATACATTACATCTGATTACCACCGCTTTTTTAAATCAACGATCAGTATTGTCAGATGCTGGTTGCTGGAGCATCATAATTTCCAGTTTGGGATATCTATCTATTTGGACAGAAAGACAGTCTTTTAAGGAACTGAATGGCAATTTTATTTTCAGGAAATGGATAAAAACATAATTTGCACATTTCTGCCTCTTCAAAATAAATAATGATACATATTGGTTGTACATGTCGACACCCAATTTGGTACAGTGTGTCCTTTTGCCTTCAACAAATAAACCATGAACATTATTGGTTTCATTTCTGAATGACAATAAATGTTAGACTCTGCAAACTACCGAAGTAAAATTCTTTAACTTACAAACTGCAACTTCACCCCAGTAAAGACTGCCACTTAATTTTCTAGGTGGCAAGAATTTTGAAATCAAGCACAACAAGGACAGCTCTTCAGCAGAGTTTTCTGACGTGGCAGACGCCCACAAACCCACCCTCCTATAAAAGCAGAACTCAGCTCAAAAATCATTCACTGGACTGGCAATAGAAAAAAGCAAAAAAACATACTTAGACAAACACTACACTGCAAAATGTATTGTTGGGAGAATAAGAGAAATCATAAGCTTTCCTGTTTCACCAAGTGGAGAAATCAATTTGCACAAGTTATGTCTTCACAACACTTCATTAGCACATCTACTAGGTGTTTATATTTTGTGTGCAGTTGCACTTTTCATATAGTGTTGAGAGGTATGACTGATTCCATGAATAATGTGTATGAAAACAGCCCCTCATTACCCTGCCCCTCCAACCAAGAAAGAATAGAACAAAACGGAAAAAATTGTGAAATTTCATATGAACAGACAAGTTAACATGTTGGTTTTTTTTTTTGTTGTTGTTTTTTTTCCAAGCACAAAGATGGCAAAGGAATACATCAAAACAGGAGTGCTGGGCCGGTGCCCATCGCTGGAATGAAAAGACAGCTGCCTCCCCCTGTAAATACTCCAACATGTATGCATTCTGCAGTTAATGGTTGGGTTCAAACTCCAAAATCTGAAACCTTTAATGTCTTCTGCACACAAGGTTTCCTCCTCACTCAAGCCACTTTTGAAGTCTGTGTCAAAACTCACCATGGCATACTTTTGAAAATCCATATAAGGAGGTAAACAAACCAAAAACCTTTGAAGTCAAAGTGTTTATCTCTCAGTCTCATGTTGTCTTTGAATCCTTTCCTCCAGTGCACGAAGGCAGACAAATATTATCTCTGACAATAAATTCCTCTCATTTAAATGTTAAGAGAGACATTTAGGGGTTATGAAAAGACACTGGTGCTGTCGCTGTTGCCGTACAGGTCGGCCAGCTTTTTGAAGCGTGGTCCCCAGTTGCTGAGATAGTCATAGTTCTGATCTGAGTCTGTACTTAGTGACTCCAGTGAGCTTAGTGACTCTGCTACCGAGCCGCTGCCTTCAAAAGCATATGTCTGCAGAGAGTCATAGGGGGGCACTGATGGGTCCACATCAGCATCCTGAAGTCGCTCCCAAATAAACTCTCGAAACACCACATTGTCTGGCAGGGATTTATGGGATGGACGAGTAGCTGATGGGTAATGAAAAAATGTAGGTGTATCTGGTGTGACATCTCGCCGTAAATTGGGGTCTCTGATGACATTCAGGTTGCGAAGGGTAACCATGTCAAAGGCCTCTGTGTCCTCCTCTCCCCCGCCCTCGTCGTCGTAACGGACAATGTTCTCTCTGATGTCCCTCTCCTCCTCAAGAATCAGAGGCTCCTTCCTTCTCCGATGCATTGACACAATTAGCAGAACCATCACTGCAGTGAAAGGGAGAGACGTGACTCTGAAAACGAGCACACATTTTGTGCCATTCAGCGGAACACATGCTATGATATGGAGCTTTTTGAAGAAACTAAAACACATTATGACAGTAGCAACCCCTACAGTCGTGGAACTGTAATTGCGGTTAGCAGTTCTACACGGACAATGTTGTTTTGAGTTTATATTTTTACATTTCAGCACATTTCAGCCATATTGTGACGATGAAACAGCTGCAGCACCTGCAGAGCTTTCTGCGCTTTTTTCTGTTACTGTCTGTGACACAATGAAGGTGGATGTTGTAGGACTCATCACATGTTGTTTAGCACGTCAGAGCTTCCACAATGAGTGTTGTTGGCTCAGACTGAGTTTACTCCAGACTTTGTTCAATGTATCTAATCATACATCGAATCATTTATCATGTATCTGATCTAATCATGTGTTACTGTACAGGCCAGAACTCGAAGACTGAGCTTGGAGCAGTGATGTGACACGAGCCTGCTGCTTCACTTACTACACCTCACATCAGCAGATGCTGCTCCACCGGGCTGTCCAGTTGCAGGTCAACCTACTTGTGTCTGCCAGAACTGCCCTCAGACGTGGAAAGAAAGTGCTGTGGTCAACTTCATGACCCCCTTTGCACACAGTATTTTGTGCAATACCAATGTTTATTTATGTTCTGCATGACCTGCTCTATATTATTGGAATAAAAATCTTGTTGTTCAAGGCCTTTTCCTTATACTCTCAGCATAAACAATCCAACCATTACATTTACCTCTTTCCAAGCTGCACAAATAATTAGAACACAATGTGTCATGACACCTGTTTATTTTTTTTGGAACATCATACAATATACCAAATATATATTATAATATTAGCATAAACAACATATGTACAACAAAAGAAGATACTGTCAGCACAGGGTTTCCTAGTTCTAGTGTCAAAGCAGGTCTGTCGGCTGACGGGTCAGGCTGTGTTGTTGTCGACTCTTAGGCAGTGGTCCTGTAGAAAGAATATCACAATAATCGATCAACATTACTTTAAAAGACTGACAACACTGCAGCAGCATTATCTGCAGTGACAAACACAGTTTTCTGTCACCTTTTGTGGGAGCCAAGTATAATTGATACCAGCCACTCTTTCATATAGATGGGTTATGACTTTGTTTAGATAAATATTGAAGATCATAAATAGTTCTGAGGTTCAGAATCTGTAAAAAAAAAATAAAATTTAACAACCGACCTGGCATAAATGTTTACACTTTGGAATTTTTTACAACATTGCCATGTGAATTTTAAAGTAGCTTTTGTACACAAGTATGTTACCACTTCATGCTCAACCTACAGTATCATGAGCCGACTCACCTGGTCCTCTGCTGACCTGCTTCTCTAGCTGTTGACGGGATCGTCTTGTCGTTGCTCTGGTCCGTGGCAGACAACCTCCAGGTCCTGGACTTCTTCATGTACAACTTGCTGTACCTGGTATAAGAGAAAGGAGGTCAACTTAGTGAAATGTTCATATTAACTTACATTGAACGGTACTTTTCATTTTAATTTCCTGCCCGTCGTCCGGACCGTAGTCTGGGAGCAGGGAGACGGTTTCGCCCCTCATGCCCGGCATTGCAGCATTTATTATTGCACACAGACTGCAACATGCACATCAAATCCTACTACAAGACTCTAGCCACACACACCGGGCATTGTCACTACGCCCACTCCACACCCACACACACCCACACGTAACGCTACGTCCCGTTCAGAGCGGATATAGATAAACAATCAAACGACATTTGCTCATAAAGACAGTGATGACACCCGGCGAACACACAGGCAGCTTTAGCTGTAGATACACACAAGTTAACATAGCGTTAGCTAACTTGGCTAGTGTCCTCCAGCGAAGAAAACTGCGATGCCTGATACACACACAAGCTTCCCAACAGTTCTGTTGGTTTCACAGTTTGACAACATAAACGGCTTTCACCCAAATGAAGCAGAAAATTACCTTTCACCCTCTGCTCCTCCCGGAGCTGACGACAGCGGTGAAGAGCCACCCGATGTTGCCTCTGTTCATTCCTCCTGTAGTCTCCAACCTCTTTGAGTCCATAGTCGTCTCCACTGCTCTGTCTGTTGCGACCGGAAGCTGTTGTAGACACTTTCTCTGCCGTTCTGCAACTCTTTTCTTCTTTAGTTCAGTGCAGCAACTCGTCTGCTACCGACCGACGGCGGGGGCAGCAGCCACCAGTGGCGGCAGCTCCGGTTGTTTGCCGACGCCGTGCAGGACACTGGTCACGCGGCCGACTGTGTGGTGAACGAGCAGAGTGCGCGCAGGCAGGAGAAAGCCGGTTCATCTAATCACTTTCGAATGCCTGGTGCCTCTGATTGGTCGTGTCTTTTACACTCCAGCGGCGGCCACAGATGAGGATTTTTTTTCGTTTCAGTGTCAGATCATTCAATGTGTTCATCGCTATCGGCATGTTAGGAGAGTGACTAGTAATATGACAGAAAGTGTTTCTCACAGAAATCACGTACCCTGCCTTTAATTTCATTTTTTGAGAGTAACATTTTGGGAAAGCATAGGAGTAGGCCTAACATCCTCCTGTTTTTTCTTTGTTTTTTTTTAAATATTTGACGACATGAATTTTCTGTGTAATACATATGTAATGTAGACAATATTAGGCATGAACTGAAAGGATAGCAGATTTTAGTGGTGGTAATAATGGGTTTGATATGTCTCAGAAAGAATCTGTGATTTGTAATGTAAAAGGTCTAAATCTAGAATTAAAATATTATATTTAAACTTATTTTAAAACTAAAATCATAAATGTTGCTTAACTGCGACTTTCTGTCATCATCCCCCTCACTAACTGGCTTCCAGAGTCCCTGCAACCAATGATACTTCTACTGCAGAAGGTACATGCACAATGACTAAACAAATGGAGAAAATATAAATTACACTATATGTTGCTATGAGTGTGTCAAATCTAATAAGTAACTGAGGTAAGGGGTATTAATAGTTAACTATGAGTAATGAGCAAATGGTCTAAATTGTCAGCCTGTGAGAGTGAAAGTATTCAGTTTGACATCAGTTCAAATGTACACACTTGGATCATACTTGAGTTCATGTGACGTTGATAGACTGGGACCCAGATGAATTCTAGGGGCTTATTTAAATCTGCTCTGCCAGACTCGGTCGGGATCTCCTCCATTGAGAAGAGATTTTCCTCGGGCAGAAATCTTGCAAGTCCAATAAGAACCGATTATCTGAAAATGGGCGGGGCTTGTACCATCACGCAGAGAGAAGCGACTTTTGTAAACAACCAATGCTGCAGGTGATGAATGAGCATTTGACTAAGAGTACATGATATCTTCAAATTTCTCCCACAAAAAATGGCAATACTGGTTCACAGACATTGTGGAATCGTCATCAGATCATCAAGGGTTAGGGGGGGTTGTCTGTTGACATTTTTGTGTCGCTCAACAGATGTGACATGATTCGTTGCTCTCACTGGTTGCAGGTCTGTCCAATCTGCGTCCGGAGGCATGTTGGTGTGTGTCCGTTCGTAACGCCTCTTCGAAATCAAAAATGAACTGAGAGGTTCCAGACTAATACGCATTTGAGTATTAGTCTGGCTGCGCCAGGCTGGGCTGTGGGGGCACGTCTGCAAATTCGGTCAGAGTTTCCTAAACCAAACCAAAGTGTAATATATCGTGCCCGTCTCTGGTTTTCACTACCTACATTTTGCTTCAAGACCTGGAATTTGTGGCCTCTGAGATCTTACCAGAAGCCCTCCTCCAGCCCCGGCTCGCTCCCCCGTAAATTATTGCTGAAAATAACTCTACGCCCAAGCAAACCGGCAAATGTCTAATGATCCTCTATTCATCAATGTCAAGCTGGTGCCAGTGAAATATCGTTCAATGGGCCCATATTTCTTTTCCATCTTGCCGCTAAGCTACTGCAGGCAGCAGAGAAAGAGGCCCAGGAACCAAATTCCAACACTACACTCTCTAATAAGGGAACAAATGGAAGAGTTGGAAGGGAGGAAAGTGTCACATGGAAAGCCTGCAGAAGATGAATGGGTAGCTCTCTGTTGGCTATTTTGTGATTGCTGGAACCCTTCAGCAGCAGCACTAGTATCACCACACAACGTTTTTTGTGAAATCATTTGAATAGTCCCTCTAGTCTAAATATTACACTAACATCATGACACCTTTTCAGTGCTTTGAGACGGACAAACCAAATATTTCTGAGGAGGATTGTTTCCTATGATTTTAGTTACTCAAGTCAGTCTAAATTCTTTCAATTTAGTGAATTACAAAGTGGCACAGTGAAACAGAATACTCTCAGGGCTTTCCAGCGAAACTCTTTGGGGTTTAATGAGTAGAAGGCAGCCACAGTGTGTGACAGACTGGAAACAGGCCAACGTTCAATCACGTCCTACTAAGATGAGCAAGTGGATGGCCAAGCATATAAATAGTCAATCTACATCAGGTACCAAGGCTCCTGATAAAATGATTTTCAGCCCAGACACTTAAAGCGGCAGTAAGTGATTTTGGAGACAGATTGTCTCTCTCTTCGTTGTTGTTATTGTGATTTTCTGCTCTGGGCGCGAACCCGCAACCTCGGCTATGGGAGACCAACGCACTATCCACTGGGCCAAAGATATAGCGCATTAGTCTATGTAAGGTACCAACAAATACCAAAACTGCGCCCTCCGATTGCGGTTCGAATCCCGCTCGTTACGATTACGTTATAATGATGTTTACCGGTAGATATGTGCGGGAGCATCTAATGTTAAATAAAATTATGAAGGGGCCAAACATAACACCTTTTGTGATGATGAAGAAGCCAAGAAATATGACAATTATTGTCATTTATCTACTTAGTTAAAATTCAGATAATCTTGCCTTGTGAGAGTGAAGAGATAATAATAACTAAGTATCAATAAGAAGAAGAAGAAATCAAAACACTGAAATGTCCAAACTCGTTTTATTTCAACGGCAATTATGATGAAAACAATAATGATGATACTACTACTACTACTATAACTATTACTACTACACATATAATAGTAATAAAAGTGATAGTAATAATAACAACACTAACAACAATATCAATAACAATAGTATGAATAACAATATTAATGTTAGAAACAAACAATATTAACAATAATAATCTTAAATAAGGTATCATAATTAAACAAGATCAAAAATAAGTAAAACAAACTCTCGTCCTGGTCACCATCTGTTCGATCTGGTGCTCCGATGTGTACTATGCACTAATTTTACATTAATGCCATAACAGACAGCATAACCACTCTATTCTAAAAAGTGAAATGAAATGTAAAGGAAACAGTGCAACATCAATAACAAAATGAGCAATACAACCCCGCCCAACTCACAGGCATGCAGGAACACAACCAGGCCCAAATAGCGCAGGTAGCAGTGCTCCAAGCTTTCGAGACACTGTTTGGGTGGAATCTATGCAGGCTCTGAGAGACTTGCTGCTGCCTCAGTGGATGAGGATGGGAGGGTGAGGGCACTGCTGCTGCCTCAGTGGATGAGGATGGGAGGGTGAGGGCACTGCTGCTGCCTCAGTGGACGAGGATGGGTGGGTGAGGGCCCTGAAGCTTTTCAGTGGATGAGTATGGATGGGTGAGGGTGGATGAGAGCCTTGCTGCTGCCTCAGTGAATGAGGACGGGAGGATGAGGGTGGGTGAGGGCCCTGCGGCTGCCTCAGTGGACGAAGACGGGTGGGTGAGGGTTGATGAGGGCTGTGCGTGTGCCTTGGTCAAAGCTAAAAGACAAATGGCGGGACAAACATAAAGGTTTGGCTTTTGATGGGGGGGGGGGGGGCACAGCTTTTTAACAGTACTGGTCAAGCATTAGGGAGCGGAGAGAGGAAGTGGCAGCAAGCTGGTTTTGGAGGAGAGACCTGGGAGGTGGCAGTGGAAGTTTTCGCAGCATATTGCTCTTCCTTCATAGCAATGGCAAATCTGCCAGAAGGAAAGAGCACAATGAAGTCCCTCAAACACACCTTCCATCTGGATTAAAAAAGGAAATTATTAGATGAGATGGAAAAAATATATTTAGTAACACATTCTTAAGGCAGTTGTGTATCACTCCCAGACAGTTATATTCAGTCTTTAACATCTTGTAATGTTGGTTTTGTTTTAATACTATTGCTTTTTTATTGCTCTTGGAAAGATCTCGCTAACGTCGTCAACACGCAGGTTAGTTTAGCAGATATATCACCGTGAAACTGGCCAAACGTTTCAGTTCGTACGACATCTCAAACTCGCCTTTTACAGTAGCTGTTTACAGTAGCGTCACTGTAACAACAGGTAACGTTATTAACAAGCTACCTATTAGCTTTACTGAGATGAAATGATGCAATGAGCGATCATTCAAAGACTCAGCTCGCTAACATCGTCAAACATCACCACTCGTGCTATGTCTCAAAATCGCAGTTTACAGTTGCTGTTTACACTCGCTGTATACAGTAGCGTCACCGTCACGCTACCTGTTAGCTTTATCGAGCCACATTAAGAGATATAAACCGGTACATATATTCCCCGATGTATTATATTGACAGCCGCTATAAAGATAAACTTACTTTCACAGTCTTGATGAGAAGTTATCCACTTCGCTTTGTCGGCGTTTTGATTCCAGCTGCCATGAGTGTGTCCTGCCCCTCAATGTCACGATAGGTCAATTCTTGGCAGCACGACGTGCGAATCTTGGCAGGGACGTGAGCGCCGATTGGCCATCGTGTCCGAATCTTGGCAGATTCTTGGGAGCGTACTGAAACGCGATTGGCTGTCGCTGCCAAGAATCACCTCGACTCTCGGTCTGCAGGGAGGGCCAAAAGGCCTGAGCTGTAGCGCCACCTGCTAGCACGTCTCTTATGGGGGCAGCAAGTGATGTTTACAAACTGCATACAGTGTAGTGAGGTGTGGTCCACACCATTTGTTTTGTTTTCGATTTCCAGAGCCAGGAGTGATTTTTTTTCCACCACACAAACAGAACGGACAGCTAACGGACGGTGAGGAAATATTTTGCAGATTTTATCAAAATCTGTATTGATTTAGAAACAGATAACCACGATATGACAAAAGTCCCATTCTTCATTACACACTTACTGATGACATCCACAAGAAGATCAGTTTTCTGTTACAAAGGCTTTTTGTTCCAATGATCTACCCTCTCAAAATTGCTTTCGAACAAGGCAATGATGCTCCTCTATTCTTACCAGCATGCATCACTAAATGTCCTTTAAATTTAGAATGTTTATGGATGCACTGGTGACTGGGACTGATGATTCATGCAATTTCTACGAGATGTTTCAATCATCACCTGTGACACTGTCTGAAGTGAAAGGAAGTGTGAATACTCACTCCTCTGTGAAATATCATGTTATAATACCCCCAAAACTCATTTTGTCAATCATCTTTTAGTATGAGCAATAACGTAATTAGACATAAACCTACATAAACGCACTGCCAAAATTTCCTACAGCTTTGGTAACTTTATTTGAGTATTTCTGTATTTGTGTTCTTTTCTGAATTCAGGTGGGCAAGGCTCAGATGGAAAAAAAAAGTTGGTGTCATGTACTGTCATGGACCATGTTGTTCCTGATGTAACAAGGCTCAGTCACATCTGATATTATGTTCAAACATTAGCTGAGTTTAAATATAAATCAATAATGCTCACTAATGTCCCCCCCCAAAACTTTCTCACCCATCCCTCCTCTGTCGTTACACTGTCCCCTAATTTTCTCGTTCGCTCTCTATTCTTACATTTCTTCTCATATTCCTGGTTATGTTACCTGATATTTCCCCTTTCATTGTATTCTTGAAGATATCGTTTGTATTTCTAAATTTGTGAAAAGGATTTTGCTCCATTAACTTTATTGCCCTTTTCTGCCATAAAAATACTGCAGGCTACATTGTGTAATATGGGCCTGATTTGTTAGAAGAAGAAAAAAATCTGTTCTTATCTGATGTCCCTTGTGGGCCCCCTTATACAATGTGAATTGAAGTAGCTCACAATCACTTGTGTTTTTGTAATTGATTCCTGTAATAGACAAATTTCCTGCATGTGAGAGCCAGAAGCCTTTATCTGTATTGGGCTGTTTGTCAGGAAACATCAAAAAGCAATGACTAAATTTACAATCTTAAAAAGCATAACAAAGATGAACAGAGAACAAGAATGTAGATTTAAAGGAAGAGTCTGATAAGGCAGAAATAACTGTCTTGAGATTTTAAGGGCTATGTAATGTCTGTTTGGTCCTCTGGAGAATGGAGCAACAGCTGACCAGTACTAAAGAAGCCACTGGATTTTAACAAGATGATGATCACCTCAGTAGTTTAGATAAATCAACCAAAATCTACTGTATCATTTAAAAAAGGGTTAAAACGACATTTGCAAAAAAATACACAAAAATAAAAACACAGTACAGTATATCTAAGACTGACAGCAGCTTAGGTCTGCCGGGAGACACAGCTTGGGTCTTACTCTGGATAATGTCTCATGGTCTAGTTTAAAGGCCAAAGCAGGTCAGAATAAACGTGGGCTGTTAATACAAGGGAAAGGGGAGGGGCTACAGATGGAACAGGGAAAAGAAGAATAGAGGCTGATCCAATTCAGCAAAGCAGACTGAGGGGGCAGCTTAGAACACACACACACACACACACACACACACACACACACAGACAAGGCAGCGTGGAGGTATATTAAACTGGAGGCCATTAGTTCTAAGTCTGTGGCCTGAGGCTGTGCTGAACAGAATAGAGCAGCATTCATTAGCAAAGGCAGGTTCAGGGTTCACACACAGTATGTCCCCCTGTTGGTCTTTTGAAGTTTTAATTAATCACAAAAAGTATTCTCGTCACAACTCAAGGAAGGGAAACTTCAAGGGGACTGGAATAAAAAGCGAAGTTGGATCGCATCACAGAACATGTCCCAGTTATTGTATGTGCTGCTCAGATCCTCTTCAGCGTTCGATGAAGATTGCTGATAAACTCTGACTCTGCCTTGATGGGGTGATGCTTTGTCTGTGGGGTTTTCATGAGCAATAATGTAGCTTGGAGGTGATGGCTCAGTGCTGCATCATCTATAAGGGGATGTAAATGAATTATTATTTAAGTGTCTTTCCTGACATCTTAACATATGGTGTGCGACCTTGAAACGCAGTATTCCATACTATGACTTCCACTAAATATCATCATTAAATCTGTAACGGACACAGAGGGGTTGCTCCCTGAGAAGGGGAAACAGCCTTAAAATCTAAAACTCTATCACTGATTCAAACTGTCTTCAGGCACTACTTCCTATCAATAAAAATAAGTTGCTTGAGACTCAACATAAACTATAAATATCTTCAACAACAAAAATAGATATTGAATATGCAGTAACATCAGCACAGCCTAAGCATCCGTGGATGAAGAATGTCATTTTCTTACATCTCTGATACTGGCTTGAAAAACCAAAAATGAAGTTTTCATATTCATTCAGTTTTATAATCCAGTGGCTGCACTCAACACTTAAATAAAATTACTCTTATTTCCCCCAGAACCCAGAATGAAGACTGATTAATTGATCGTACTTCAGGATTTCATGGGTATTTGACTTGTAAACATTCCTGCTGCTTTTCAGAGCCGGTTGACCTCAGTCACATGTATTTACCAAAAAGGAAATATGAGTTGAAGATTTCTCCTTCCAGGTTTAACCTGTGCAAGACCTCAAGATGCAGCTCTGTTAGCACAGCTTCTCTCAGTCACATAACCGACTGAAGAATGCAGAAGAGCAAAGATGAGGCTGAATGGGAAAAATTTATTCTGCTCCACAACATATTCAATATTTAGACTTTTTCTTCAATTGTTTATGTTTTTGTTAAATATTGGAAGTGGTCAAAGTGTTATTTGCAAAAAACTATCTATGTGAAACAACTTAACCATACTTCATGAAAGACTGATTTAATCTTTAACCATGTGTTGTATTTAATATGCATATCATGATTTAATGTAAAATCATTATTGGTAAAGTAACAAGCAATTACAACTAAAAACATATTTCTCTCTGAAATACAGTAAATTAGAAAGATAAAGTGGCATAATATGGAAATGCTCAAGTAAAGTAGGAGTACCTTAATATAGTCAATTATTGTTTTACTACAAAAAAGAAAAGTACGTTACTTTTACCCACTGACATTTTCTACTTGTTACAACATATTTCCAACACACCTTTTGTAATAAGCTGTCAATACCATTCCTACTCTATTGAAGTGCTACTCACACATATTTGTGTTGTGCTTTCTGCTGCTACTTACCCGTGTTCTGTGCATTGGTTCACTTGTAATTTATCATATGAACCACAAACACATCTCAAAGTCAAAGTTTAGTTTTCATGCTCTGTTGTCAGAAGCTTGTGACTGCAGCGACGCTCCCCGATGGTTTAAATGTTCCCTGAAATCCTGCGGTTCACTGCTTCACTTCACCAAGCAAAATATTTGCTGTTTGGATGCTCGATGCCTGCATCTGTGATCTGTGCAACTTTAATGGCTATTAGCTGCTGATATTGCTGCATGTATTATTGCTTTCCTGCATATATCTGCTTTTACTGTATGCTGCTGTCATATACATATCTTGAATCATTTCTGACAGTAATTATGAATTTTATACTTGTCGTGAACTGAGGCAATTTCATTTTAGTTCTTCAAATTATACTTTTACTCAAGTACAAATCAGAGTGCTGAATTTTCACATCCCATTGTGGCTACTTATGCTGAAGTAAAGAATACAAATACTTCATACAAATCATACAACACAATGATCAGTTATGTTGGTGAATAACCACAATTAGAATGTGAAATAAAATGCCATATCTCATTGGAACAATGACAAAAGCTGCAAAAATAAAATTCTGGATGTAAATGACCTCTACCAAATATGAAACACACCATGTGTATGAAGGCGACTGGGGCTCAGGAGTTTGAGTGGATCATCAGAAGATCGGTGGTTCGATCCCCACTTCCTCCAGTCTGAATGCAAAAGTGTCCTTAGACACTTAATCCTATATTGCCCCTGACCGCTGGACTGGCCATGTATGAATGTGTGTGAATGGTTGAATGTGACTTGTACGGTAAAGCTCTTTGGGTGGTCAATAAATGCTACAGTACATTACTCTGAGCTTTCTACCAATCTCTTCAGCTAAAACACACCACAAGAGTTGTGACATGGACTTGCATCTCTGACACTGAGGTCATATGGATCTTACTCAGTAGTGTGATGATGCAGCCTAAAATAGCCAAGAGAGCGCCGGTGCTCAGGCCAGTCGCTGTGTAGGCCACGGCTCCGCAAGACGAGGCAACGCCGTCGGCGTCACAGTCACACACATGCACTGAGAGTGTGTTCGTGCTGCTGAGGGCAGGACTCCCACTGTCCACGATCAACACGGGCAGCCGATACACAGGCTGCTCTCGTCTCCTGAAACCACCTCGCTTCGTCAGCACGGACGCCGTGTTGTCTGCAGAGAAGAGCAATGAGCAGATGTCATTTGCATATCAACTTTACTGGCTTCAAATGAACAATGAACTATACTTGTATACCAGACTAGCAGGAGGAATAGCTTGATGATTGACTTCAGAGTTTCAAATTTAAGACTTTATTTTCTTGTTTTACAAGATGATACTTTACCTTTTAGATTTTCATCTTGTCTGCATAAGATTAAAGGAAACCATCTTAGGAATGCCATAACTGAACACACAAAAGGTCCATTCTGTATGACGAGTAGATTTTCCCAAGATGATTATAGTACATTTTGCTGCTAGTACTTGTGTACTTTTAGAATTTTTGATGTCGGGTTTTTCTTGTAACCGACTGTTTACGTTAGATTGTTGTCTTGCTGCTGAAGTAAAATCGGAGTACTTCTTTCACCATTGTTTAAAGCCTGTTTCACATTCATTCAGTCCTAACTTTGCTGTATGTTGGAAATACAATTGATAATATGACCTCACAGAAGTTTATAACAATAAATCCTAATGAAAATAATAACAAGAATAGAACTTTGACCCAAATATGGTAGTCAGAAGAAAAAACTAAGACTTTTTATTACCTCCTAATGCCATTTCTGATGAAAGTGAACTCAATACATTGTGTTCAAGACTTGCAAATACCCCAGACTTACAGATTTGTCTGTGAATTTGGCTGAGAGACACTTTCATATGATCACAAAGTAATGGTAAGAAATGTTAGCCTGAAGGGAATATCAGAGCATCGCATAGAGAGTCTCAGACCTTTGTTATCTCGCAGAGTGAAGTTAAGGTTGCCAGCAACAGATGCAGCGAGGGCGAAATAAAAGCGGTGACCACTAAGAGGTTCGTCCTGATCCACCGCACTGATGGTCTGGATTACCTGAAGACAACAGAAAGAGAACAACATTAGTTTTCAAGCTTTGTGTCCTTCCTGATCTTTATCAGATCTCACTGACTGATTAGTGGCTAATTCAAGCTTTAGATTGTTTCATGTGCGCATGCAGCAGGAGCTGGCAGCTGTTGTCCCTCATGTTATCAGTTTGAGGAAAGAATTGTTGTGCAACCTTTTGAATATGCATCACTTTATGAATCACTCATAGATTTAAATACACAGATGCATGCATTGTCGTTAATAGGCCAAATGCGTAAACTGGAGAAAAAAAGCTAAAATATTTTATTTTTAATGTTTGGCTGTGATTTCCTCTCTTGAAGTACAGTAGTTATTTGGCAAGAGCTTGGCAAACTCGTAAGGGGTTTTTGGAAAATGATTTTTTCCAAAGCAAATTATTGTCCCGCGATTATTCTCATCACATAGTTAGTGATAATGTTTTACCCTTTTTTTTGCATTTGGGTACTAGAAAATCCATTCCTTCCTTTTTTACTTTTAAACTAGGAGTCCCTAACGAAGGTGTTAGGGTACAGTACAGTAAAAGTAACATATAATAAAACACATTTGTCTCATTTAAATTTAAACATTCAAATTTATATATATTAATAGACTTTGC
Organism: Scophthalmus maximus; assembly: GCF_022379125.1. Taxonomy (NCBI): domain Eukaryota; kingdom Metazoa; phylum Chordata; class Actinopteri; order Pleuronectiformes; family Scophthalmidae; genus Scophthalmus; species Scophthalmus maximus. The sequence goes on from NC_061530.1 coordinate 957,635, forward strand.
GTGGCAAATAGACCCTCCAAACTGGACACACCATTAGGGCAGAAATGCAGAACAGCCTGTGAGTGAAATTTGTCCACAACTAGGGTTAATGCATACAGTATATTGCACGTTCTTCATATTCTAATATCTAAAGTAAAGTGAGACCTGCCTACTAGGGACATTAAGAAAGTAAAGTCAGTGTCAGGTCAGTCTAATGAATTTAATGCTGAAGCTGTTAAAAATAAATGCATATGTTATGCAGGCAGATATTCCTACTATACAATTAAGTATGCAAATGACTCACGATAAGGACAGCTTTCGCACTAGGCAATGCAAGACACGTATTTAAAGATGTAAAGATAAAAAAATTAATTCCATTTGCTTCTGCCCATTTTATTTATCCTCTGAACCAAGGACTAAAAGGAATCTCATCCCCTTTATCATATAGCAGTGTTGACAACGAGAAATCCAATCATCACATGAACCAATCTATTTGCACCCACCAGCACAAGTACTGTAATTATCTTAATCATACAAACATGTTATCTGAAAATCAAGTTCTCTTTTTAGGAAAAGAAAGAAAAAGTTCTCTTTTCAGGAAAAGAAAGAAAAAGTTCAGCTGCAGGAAGAAAAAAGAAATGTCACTCACAACGTGCTGTACAGTAGAAACATATCACACACAAACGCAATATGGATGACAAATGATAGAATGGCCATCAAAGTGGGTGATGCAGCAGGAGTGTCCTTATAAATTAAGATCAAACGAGATCCAAGAGATTTGTAAAAGCAAATCACTCAAAATTATTGCATATCCCAGCCCCAAACAGATGTGTCTAACATCATGACATAAACAAAATAATTGAATAAAAAAGAAAAGAGGGGGAAAGACATGGATTATCAGTTGTGATTAAATGCTGCTGGTTACAAGCTGTCAGGTGTTGGTGTAAGTGGTAAACACATCCTGCCAATTATTAAAACTGGCAGGCAGGGTGACAATTCATGAATATTTTACTCTGTTTCTTACAAAATTAAAAAAGTGGCTCTTTTATCAGCAAAAAATAACCAAAACTGTTTGGTATTGCAACACAAGGTAAATTTATCTTGGGAGCAAAAGGGTTGTCTGCCCAAGAACGTGGGATATCTTGTGTATACGCAGACAAAAGCAATGTTTGTGTCAGCGTTGGATTAGTGACAGGTAGAGTCTACCACTGAGCATCTCAACATGCACCTTGTGCATGCTCTGCTGCATATCATGGAAAGCTGGCATTGATTCTTTGATCGAAATAACTCACAAGCCTTTCATTCTGTTATGGAAATGTCACATCTGATAGAAACATTTCTTTGTGGTTCGTACACTGATGATGAATCCTATACACAATTTGAACCCTTTGATGTCTTTTGAATATTGCAGATGGTTTCTTAGCTTAGCTCTAGGAAGGTTTCCATTCCTCACTGCTGAGGGAAAGAACTGCAAATCATCCTTAAATCTAACTCTTTGTAATGTATAATGCCTTTCATTAGTGTGGCTCTTATGCAAGGCGTTCCAGAGAATCTTTGGTGGGGAATTCTCCAATGGGTTTAGTAGGAGACAGGAGGAGAGAGGCATGAATGTAGACATAAATTCTTGTTGAAAGAAATTCACAGCATCAACAGACTAGTGCCTGTCAGAAGGAAAGAGAGAAGACTGAGGAGGCCTATGAATCACAAAATGAAACGTTTTTTTTTTCAGTTTACACATGGCTGTGCAACAGATCAAAAAGGATAAAAAGGGACAAAGGTGTCTCTATTTGTAGCTTTGGTGAGGGAGGAGGTGAATGTGCAAACAACAGAGAGCCATGGTACAACACACACTCACAGGTACAGCAAATCAAGTGAGGATATGTTGTCAAATTGCATTGATTAGTCAAGCTTCCAAAAAAATCACTATCGTTAGGACTATGCGAATTTTAGGCAAATCAAGATAAATAGCCTGCTCAAAAGTAAACGTACACTTAAATCACACATCAGATCTTGATGAACGAATTATTCACGTTGAAAATCTTCACTGATGTGCAATGTGTAATTTCTTGAGAACAATATGGCGTATCAACGGTCACTGGAAACCAAAATCACAGTCTGATCCAACTTGTGTAAATTTTATCACGGCAACTCAGAACGTGACTCAGTGACTGTATACACTCCTGGCAACGTCTCGGCTCCTGATGAGTTGCTGGATGGTGTTTTGGGAGGTCTCCTCCCAGACCTGGATCAAGGCATCAGTGAACTCCTTGAGAGTCTGTTGAGTTACTTGGCGGATTTGAATGCACGGATACATAACGTCACATAGGTGCTCAATTTCATTTAGGTCAGGGAAACGAGAGGGTCAGTCAATGACATCAATGCCTTTGTCATTCAAGAACTGCCTTCACGCCCTGGCCACATGAGGCCTGGCATTCCCCTGCACCAGGATCCCTGAAGTTTAACTGACTTTGTGTTATTTTGTTTCCTTTAAATTTCTGGTGTTTTCACTTAGTTTATGTGTAAATGTCAAAAACATCTGTTTACTTTCAATTTTCAACTTCATTGTTACACTTAAGGAGATCTGCCATCTGCATACAATCTTTGGACATACAATAAAGAGAAGGCAAGCAATTTAAAACAGTTAATACCCTTAGCAGCTGGTATAGCTCAGTAGGTTACACCACTAACTTTGTTACAGAATATTTGGGTTTGATTCCAGGTCATCCCAGTGTGGGCCCTTAGGCAAGGCCCTTCATGCTACCTCCCTTGATGATTGTAAACCGCTTTTGATAATAGCTTCAGCAAAATGTAATGTAATGTGGCAACCCAAAGTGACGTCACTCATTGGTTTGTGAACTGCCTTTTCGAAGCCAGGAGTTTAACATTTTGACCAGCGTCATCTTGTTGTTTTTGCAAATAGAGGAAGAGGGTCTGACAGAGAGCTCATCCACTGAGCGCCCAACTACACCTTCAACCATGTACTGATCGGACTACACCAGCTGTCAATCACTCTTCATTCTCCAATGTATACACTGCTTTATCGTATATAATCATAGACTTCTATTGAAACTAGAAGATTCCTTTTTGCAACCAGTGGAGTTGCCCTCTACTGGTCATTCTACAGAATACAAGCTTCAGGCACTTCTGCTTTGGCCTCATTTTCCAGACCCGGTGACGACAACCATTTTTATATACAGTCTGTGGCCCTAACACAGTGATTTCCAAAATGTTTTGGGCTGTGACCCTTTAAAAGAATACAATAGAAACCATATCATAATGAGTATTGGGTTTTTAATACTTCTATCAAAATTTGGCAGTATGTTTGTAACCAACACACATATAATAAACAATCTTGCTATGAAACTTGTTGCCAAGATACAACTAGGTGGGACCTAGTTGTACAGTAGTAGTTTTACAAGAGACAAATCAACTATGTAAAAATGTCTAACTGATCTCAAGCCTCGTATTTCAGCACTGCAATTTCCAACACAAAGCCTGATACTGGTATATTTGCAATAATATCGGTAAACATATTGGCCTGACCAATTTATTGGACTAGCTCTAATGTCTACTCTAATGTCGACAATGGGCTTTTATTATTAAAAATCATTATAGAGCCTAAATGGTAGCATGTTTCAGCCTACAAGGCCAACAAGGAAAAGCAACTGATGGAGCTTACATCACAAATGTTCTGGATCATTAAACCTGGTCAAACAATATTAAATCAGCTTTTCTCAATACTCGCACAGCATCATCCAGCATCAAGTTCAACAATGTATGAAAACAGGTTGGATGAATACATTTTCATAGCTGAGCAGATCATTTCAACCTACATTATTACAAATTAAGGACTATTTCAATGCACAACTCAGAGGGTTGCTCCTAAAGACAAAAGGACCATTTTGTTCAAGGACAGCCCTTACTGAGAAACCACCCCTTACAGTACACTTGAAGGAAATTAGAGAATACACATAATAATGAAAGCGCAGCCAATTACACTCAGCATATATTTAAAAATAATTCCAACCAATATCTGACTGGAACTAATATCAAAACAAAGGCTATTTAAATATAAATATGTCACTTTCAACCATTCAACATTTGACACTCTGTCTGACTGCCCAGATCAATCAGCAAAGGGTTGGACTGAAACAACTCAAAGGGTGGTCCAAAAATGTGTGATTTAATTATTTTCCTTTTTTTTCCTTTTCTTAAAATAGTAAAATGATCATTGATATAGGCTGCTCAAAAACCTGAATACAAGGACTACATGATGATAAATTTATTTTTATAAAGACAGTGTCATGATCCCCAGACCCATGCTCCTGGTCCCCCTGTGTGTGTGTGTGTGTGTGTGTGTGTGTGTGTGTGTGTGTGTGTGTGTGAGATTAAGAGTTATTGGAGTGGAAAACTAACACATGGCTTTTGTCATAGCAATAATAATATGAGATGGCGACAATTTTGCGCAGGATGTCATCTCCGTGGAGTTAGGTCCTTTTACTATTCTCGCTTGGTCTGTGGTTAATTTTTTTATGAAGAAAAGCTTGTTCAGACCCTATTGACCTCTATACTACCAATTTCTGATGTGGACAATTCAAGCAGCGAATCAGCAGAGGATCTTGTGTTAAAACAAACCTACTCTTGAGATCATTTTGGCTCAGGCAGTTTACTTGACTGATACATTGCAAAGAAGGGAACACCCTGTATTGTATGTAATGTTCTCGGTGTGGTGGCTTGCAGGGAAAAGGAAAACGTTTTCTGACTCGAAAGCAAACTCAACTTGCAACACTCAACAGCTCAACAACAGCATGATGCGTGAAATATGCAGGTACAGATGCACTGATGGAATTGTAGCACCTCTACCAGCAACATTTTGGTGGAAATTGCAATAAAATTCAATACAGCCTTTTACTTTGCAAAAAGCACAATTTAAATTAATGATTTTATTCTTAAAGCACTTAAACTCGCGACTGTTTCCTTTTAAATAAAACATTGTTACTGTAAATTATCTCATTATTACTAAAGCATTCATAAGTAATACTGTTAAGATGTAAGTGGCGCTCATAAAATGATCAGCAGTCAGCCCTGTGTAAGTGGCATACTAAATTACTGAAGTAATTGAGATAAAATTGCAGGAATAAGTTTCAATCCTGTCAACCTCACAGCCACAGAGGTTTGTCTTGCAACCCTGATGGAACCGCGGTCAGGAACATTGTCAAGCAAAGTTTCTTTTACCTCAAAGTCATCAGCTAATGTGAGGTGAGAAGTGACTTTACTTCTAATGAAGTGATGAAAATAGAAGTCACATACATTTACAACTTGGTAGGTGACACCTGACAACAGTTATCAACACTTCTCACCAACATTCTATTTGTGGTAAATGCATTACTTTTAATGTTCATCATAGCATCATACATCACTGAGTAATGCAGATGTGGGCCACTGGTGCAAAGGAGATAGAGAGGTCGTCTACATACTGGAGGGTTCGTGGTTCAATCCCCGCTTCCCCCAATCAGCATGCCAAAATTTCCTTGGGCAAGACAATTAACCCTAATTTGCCTCTGATGGCTGTGCTGGCAGAGCATGAATGTGAGAGAAAAAAAGGACTGGCTATTGAATATTAATACTTGTAAGATACCAACTGAAATAAGTAGCAAAATTGTCATGTATCTAAAGTTTGCATTAAAACAGGATAAAGGCTAAGTATTGTGTGTAGACAGTTTAGCGTATTCTGTTTAATGGAAAAAGAGAGATGTAGAGCTCACATGTATATTCCTCACAGTGAGGTAGTTGTAACAAAACACGGCTATTACACTTCTTTTTATATATATATATATATATATATATTTTTTTTTTTTAATGGTATCAGCCCAAGATATGAGGTTCAATTATAATTTTTAAATATACTTTTGACTTTAAAGTGAAATGTATTGAAAAACTTGATTTAAGAAAAAAATAAACTCCAATGTAGTAATTTAGATTCATTCAAATTGTGACTGCTATGATGACTGCACTTCCCTCTGTTTGACACCAGCAGAGTAACCACGGCACTGGTTGTTAAATCTATTCCGTCAGCTTCTCTGCCACAATTGTCAAGTTCTTGCTCATGGTGGAAATTGTCTCTACCCTGAGACAACTACTGTTGAGTAGTTGTCTCAGGGTGTTTTGGTGCTAAATAATTTAAACTGCCTTGACTTGACTAGTTCTCTAAAATCTAAATTGTAGTACTAGTAATCTAAAAGGTGTAGTTACCATTGATCATTTTGAACAGGAGTCTGAAAATTTAAGCCACATAAAGCCCTGCTGGCTGATGAGTTGAGAGAGAAAGTTGGACGAAGAGTAAAAATAAACATTGCATTGCATAGGTGGCACTTGTTGCCATGGCGATATGATAGCTGTCACCAGGGGTTGTATTGAGGAAGGAAATGGCGGGGCTAGTTTTCACACCCCTCACTCTTCGCTGCTCCTTCATGGCTTCCTATGACATCGCCGCCCCAAACGACACCCACATGTGACACCTGTAACTGACAAGCCAACAGCACCCGCTCACACATCTCACCCTGCTGCAATCACACACACACACACACACACACACACACAAACCCACACACTAATATCAATCAGTATGTGCCATTCAACAAATGTCATCTTTCAATCTCCTTTCATCCTTTTCTAAGCTGGCTCTCTCATTTCACATCCATTATCTAAATCATTTGCTGACATTCATGTTTTTTGGCATGATCCTGACATGCCGGAAGTGCTGAGGCTAAACTGATCTCCTGGTGTGATCTGAGATTAAATTTGCTCCACATTCCATCTTTTTATAGAGCAGACAGTATGCTGCCATACCAATGTTTTCCTTGTCCCTTGCACTTTGACAAATCTTCTTTCATCCCCAATCTTGATGAAACGCAAATGACAACTGGTGGTGTGAAGACATTTTCTGTTGTTTCTGTGATTGATGCGACAGCTGAGGCAATCGTAAAAAAGCGGTGAGTGAGGTAGTTTTGTTTGTGAAAGGGAAAAATAATACATTAAATACAAGAGTATGCCGAATGAGCTATTAGCAGGTCCAGTTCACACAGCACAAATGGATGTACCGGCAGCTATCACTGGATGACTTTGACATTGAAGAAATCTTAAAATCTAGATGTGTAAGCAGTGGCAAGTAAAGGAGTTTTGATTAGGTGAGAAAAATAGGTGAGAAAAATGACACTAAAAATGTTCATGACAAGGGGTTTCAATGACCCTTCTTCCACTGCTCTAAATTAGAACTATTTGAGCTTCATGTCTGTATATGTTTGAGATTTGAAAACAGTTCTCATGATATTTGGGCAAATGAAAACAGGTTGCCCAGAGTTGTACAGGTTACATTAGCCACTTTGGGAAATTGAGCACCATTAAAAGTCATGCCAGATAGGCTATTTTCAGTGTATACCATGGATGTTCAGACAACTATCAGTTTATTACTTTGATATTGAAGATATCTCAAAAATGTGATGACTGGCAGGAAAGTTCAGGAGTTAAGGAACCAATTTTTTTTCAGATTTGTGAGTCAGTTTATAGATGTTTATTCGCAGTGGACATCAAAGATAATGATATCATTGGGAAGTGCTTATCATATTGAATCAAAAACGTTGTTTATCATGTCTTTGTGTTCGGATCAGACAGAGTTATTACTTGCAGGAGGAGTGCGATATTTGACACAAATAGCAGCCCTCAGGCACTAAGGGTTTTACACCCTAATTGCTTCCATGAGCTGTGTATCACAGCCACTGCTGAAGTTCTAACCACTAACCACATTGGCAAATGAGCCAGATGAAAATACCTAACTTCCTGTTGTTTTTAGAACAAAGGCATGCACCTGTCTCTTTCACCACCAGTCATTGTGGCATGATCCCCCTTCACCTCCCTCACCTGGCAGTCTCAAAAACCTCTGTTGTTGACTAACGAACATTCACACGTGTCTAAGGGCTGCTGAGCTTCCTTGGGGATGCTGGAGGAGTGCAGAGGGGCAGGGGAGCAAATGGGTTCCACTCATGTATGTAATGGTTACACTGAAGTGATTGTACAACATCAACCCCACCACCACACACACACACATACACACACACCACATTCCCACTGCCCCCTCCACCCCATCATAACATCAGTTAATATTATGGCAGAAGACAGACGCACCGATGATCCGTAAACAAGTTGCATCTCAGGAGAGACCAAGTGCTAGAAGACGGCTTTAATTAGGCCTGAATAATGGCAGGTTATTCCATCCCTGCACTCACAGTTAATCTGTGCTACAGAGCCACACAGTCAACTCTGGTCCCAACAGGCAAATATTATTTCATCTTTGTCGGAGCTGTGAACAAGCTAGTACAGCTAACTATTCATTGCTACTGTCGGACATACAGTACACAATAGGAGCATTTTAATTATTTAGGAATCAACTAGATGTAATTAGGGCACAATCAATGGAGGTGCGGTGCCCCTGGTGTCCACTGAAGGGCGCCTGCACTGGAGTTGCAAGGCCCTATTGTTTTCCCAAGGATTTTTAGAGCCTGAGCACTGGAGGTGCGGTGTCCCCAGAGTCCACCGGAGGGCGACTGCACCTGAGGTGCAAGGACCTATTGTTTCTGTAAGTATTTTTCTTTTTTGCCAGGTTTTGCCATTTTGTTTCCATAGGCAAAAACTCTTGGGCGTGGCAAGATGTCTCAATAGCACCACCTACAAAATGGCAAAGTTGAAGCCCCTCCCTCAGGTTTAACCTAGATGGATGAAATTTAGGAGGCATATGTATCATGACCAGACCTAAAAAAAAAGTATATTGGGGCACCACCCTACAACCCACAGCAAGTGAACCATTTTGAATTGAATGAATGTATTTTTTTTTTGCAGGGGTTATAATTTAACGAACTGCTCTGAGGGGGCTAATCAGATCAACCTGAAACTTGACCAGAGTGTTTAGAAGATGCACTCCTTCTCTCCCTTTGACTACATCCTCTCAAATGTGTTCAGTAATGGCCTTAAGACCTTGCTGATTCTTTCTATAGAAGATTGTGAGCTATTGGCCAACGGTGTTGCCATGGAGGTGTGGCGAATTTCAATGTTTTGCCATGAGAAAATAAGCTGTTATAACTTCACTACACATGGTCAAATCTATTCCAAATTTCAAATATTTGATAAGGGTCCTGGCCTGGGCACATCTACATGCCAATTAGGAGTCATGGTCGTTGCGCCACCTCCTGGCCACAGGCTACATCCACTTCTGTAACAATCATCATTTGATAAACATGAAATTTGTATGGTGTGGTCTGGCAACGATCAACGCTGCTTGCAGCTTTAATTCTAAATGAGTTATTTTTGCATTCAAATGTCAAACCCTCTCTTTCCCTTTGCTCTGTATGTATAGTTGAGTGTAAATTTCATCATGACATTTGAATTTTGCCTGCCTTAATTAGTCAGTCTGAAAGTACAACCTTACTAATACACTTCATTATTGCCCTTTCAGAAGACTGTATTTTAATAAAAATAAGAATTTATCACGTGAAACACAAATTCCTAAATTTAATTTACATAACTTCACAATTTTGTCACATGGGATTTCTTGATATTTGTCACGTGAAATCATAGATCAGCTATCCCTGCCAATGTGTAAGCAATTTGTCTGCTTCAGCTGAGTAATTACAGATTTGCTGTTCCTGCTGATGATGCTGTCATGGGCCATGGCTGTTGCTATGTCCTGGGGGCTAGTTTGATTGTTTGGGAATGACTTTGTTCCAGTATTGTCAAAGTCTTAGTGCCATAACCACTGCCAGTGTGGAGAAATGTATCATCTGCTGCATTTGAAAGTCAGGATAAGGGGCATGATCATTGACCGAAAATAGACATTCAGCTGTGGTACACTTCATTCTTCAATAATTACTTGTCACATCCTGTTCCCGCTCTTAGTTCATGTTTTGTTTGTTTCCCTGACTTCCTGTTTTATTTTTTTAACTTACCGTCTGTCTAATTAAATTAAAATGTAGCTATATCTCCACAAAACTCAAGGTACTTTTTTTTGATTTTAACAAAACAGTTGTGAGACAAATATAAACACCAAAATGTATAGACAACAACAATGCCTGAATTGTCAGAATACCTGTAGGGCACTGTAACCTCGTTGCATTAAAAAAAAAAACACAAGCAAAATGCACAAAAATAAATGCACACATGAAATATTGTCTCTCATTTTTGCAAATGAAATCATTCACTTTTTTTTGTTGACCCTACCATGAGCACAGTGACAAACTCTGAAATATGAATGCAAATAACATGTTTAAATGGCCTAATAGCCATTTCCAAAACAATGCATCATTCTGATCAATTGTACTTAGTCAGGTCTACACGCCTCCTTTACCCTCACCTCTGATTGGGTTTTCCAAATGCCAACAGCAGACAAATAGTTGCCATAGATACAAAAGTCATTTAGCAACAATAAGGCCAAATTATTAACACGCGGAATATGAGATGAACTGCTATTGCTTCTTTTCCTTGACCAAATATCCCAGGTTCCAGTTTTCATGACTTTGTGATGCATTTCAAACCCTAACCTTTCTGTGGTGATCGTCTAATTACAAAGGCTTTCAAACGGAAAGTCAAACCACAGCAGAACCCATCCGTGATATTAATGTGGATTAAGACTGCAGGCAGAGTCAAGCACTTTTTAGTTGGCTTTGACAGTAAGGTATGAGAGTTACATCTCTAATAAACAATACCACCTACATTACCTGCTATCAAATCTCAAGGATGTGTCTCATACAAATTCAGTAATTTCCTAGGAATGACCCCGAGTTGTGGAGAGGATCTGTGCACTGTGGACTTGTTTTGAGGAACAAGAAAGAGTTTTAATGGCTTTGAGATTCTTTGTAGGTCAAACTTCAAGTGAATGTAGGGAACGAAAAAAACAATGGAAGCTTGACCACCTGCAGAGACATTTCTTGGTCTTACCTGTCCTGGCATAGCGTTTTCACAAAGGAGAGTTTCATAGTCTATGGCAAAGACCGGTGCATTATCATTTATGTCCATAACTGTGACGAGAGCAATGCTTTTTCCAATTTGGGTTGGGTCCTCTGAAAGAGAAAAAGAGAAGATAGTCTATTCTTGTTACTTGTTTTTGTCACAGTAATTTTGCCCTAACTTAACATTGATACACATGGCCACATTTTTTAATATGGATCTTTCTCATGTTATTTAATTAATCACAAAGAAAGAGAAAAAAAATGCTGCTGTAATGAAATATGCAGTGTGTGCTCCTAACAGCTGGTGTCCTCTTCGCTGTGGAAAACGCCAAAGTGATTACACTCGATGCAGGCTTGTTGTTGGGGAAGGCTGGGTGGGCAATCAGTAGGCTTCACGCCTCAGTCTGCCTGACACGCATTGATGGCTAAACGGCGGCGTCTGAGTGCAGGATGATTATTTAGCCAGGCGTTGCCGCCATGCCAGCCAGAGATGATGCGCTGACATTCGGCCCGGCTGATTTGATGATGATAAAAAGGACGCATGGAGCCTCAGGCCCCAGACTTGCTGTCATTGCCGTGGTCTGGGCAGAGGGACATGAAATGTGAGTGACTGCAGCTCAAATGCACAACATCCCTCAACCAAAGAGTCGCTGTAACCTCTTCAGTTACAAAGAACCCATTTACTATAAATACTTTCATAAGGCAAACAGGGCAGTGGATTTTGCTGCAAGTCCATGAACTCGAAGATGTTCCCAGCTGAGAATGGCGCCCGAGTGTCAGTGTGTCAGAAGCCAAAACCTCATGCCTGAGGGACTGTCGTGACATTTCATGTAGCTATTAATACATGCTGCCTTCTCTTTGTTGCTATATCAGGCAAGAGCTCACACTCGGGAATCAACTGAGGAGTGTGTCTATGTGCCGTTAGATGTAAATAAAAACACATCCTTGAAGTTAAGAGTGATAAAATGGATTTGAAAAAAGTCACTGTTCAGTCTGAAGATGTTAAAGCAGAGGAGCTGCCAGGCTTGACAGGCTGGCTGTCTTTTTTAACTTGAACTTTCTAGATTGCTCAGCAGATTGTATGTAGATGATTGTTGTCAATTGTGTTTTCTTGATGGTGGTGGAATGATAGGGGGGGGGAAAGGCACTTGTGTCCTTGGATGCATTAAGAGCTGAACAAAAAAAGGCACGCGGCACTTCCTCACATCAAATTAACATAGTGACCCCGTGGGTGAAATCGCCCTCCCTTAGTAAGCATCTCATCGCCATAGCTCAGAGAGACATGGAGGTCATAACGACCGTCCTGTGCATGAATTAACATTCCCTGACACCCCTACACACCCCCAACAACTGTGTTGTCCACAGTAAAGAAGGCATGAGATGTTAAGAAGAAGAGCACAGAAAGCATCTAATGATTTCATATAGCTCAGGTACAAACTAAAAAGCTACTTCTATTGGCTAAACCCCAGTGGCAGAATTGCTGCTCTAAATTCTTAGTAATTTTGGAAACAATGGGTCTTTGATTTCAGACAGAAGTTGACAAAAGCAGATTAGAAGAAACAAAAGACAGTTGCATTTGTTTGAAAACACTGACTGACTTTATTATAATTCCAGCTGACTTGTTTTAAAATTAGGTTATTATAAAAGGCTTTGAATATGAACATATATATAGTATGATTACACACTGTAGTTTGTTGCACTGTTTATGTATTGGTGTGTAGAACTAGTTAGGTTTATGATAAACAATATATAGCCATATGTTTGGCTGATTCTTTAATGTTTCAAACAATAATACAAGAACTGCTTGAGATCAAGCAATGTTGGCTGTGGTTGCTGCAGTATAAACTTGCATTTCTATTTCTATTTTTCTTTTCTTTTGTTAACAATGTCTTCAGTCTCAGTTTAGTAAGTTAAGGAAATGCTAGACCTTACTTTAAAAAAGATGCACATCTCCTCATATCCTTCCTCCTTATATATTCCTTACACTTTTGCATTTCTAGCTTCGGAAAAAAGCTTAAAAAGCACGAACAACATCAAACGCCACAGTTATGGTTTTTAAGCTGTGATTGAACCATCGCCTTTAGGCAGAAGGGTTGATTGAACAGTTAAACCTGACGAGTCTTGTAGTCTGTGAGTAACCTACGGCTCTCAATGGCAAAGATGGTGAGGTTATGGACCGAGTTGGCTTCTCTGTCCAGAGGCTTGGCTGTGCTGATGATCCCACTCACAGCGTCCACGTTAAAGAATCGCTCCAAGTCTGTGTTTCTGTCTATGGAGTACCTGGACACAAACAAACAACCTTCATACTTTTGAATATCGTTTTTGATGGTGTTACTAATCTGACATTTTAATGTCTCTTCTGTTTTTAAGGACAGAATGATTATTTTTCTTCAACCTTCTATTATTACATTACAAGCTTTTAACAAATTTTTATGAATTGGGCCCACACTTATACCATCATATACAATTTTTTCAATCAAAGTACAGATATTTAACACTAGTGCACAGATAATTTGAAATTCAGAAAAGGAAAACAGGAACTTGGAGCTTTATACTACGACTGAAACAAAACTGTATTCAATTTCTATATAACTGAAGATCGTCTACTTGTCCTTCAGCACACAACACTGATCCAACCCTTTCAATACACAGCAACTCGTATTTCTTGAAAAGATTACAACTTCAATTAGCCTTCATCCAAAGGGTATTATTGCAGTGTAATTTTTGACTCTTGTGGCTGTATTAGTTCCACAATAATTTTAATTTCAACAGATGTAGGGCAATAAATTGCAGATTCTGATAACAGTCACGGGAGCAAAAAGAGGTTTACAGCTACAATGGTGCAGTAATTCGATTTTCTGATTAAGATTACTAACAGATCAAGCATGAATTTCATTCAATATGTATTCAATTAATGCAAAATAGGTAGGGACTGATTGCACAGATTGGCAACGTGCGTGCTGATTTTGAGTAATAAATACAATGGTAGTGTTGAGCCTTGACCCGCAAATGCTGCACTCCTTGGCCCTCCCACCATCTGCCACACATCTTTGTTACAGCCACACAAGGACTTTCGAGGGTCTACAAATTTGTTGTGATCGTAGTTGATAAGGAATAGTTTAGTGGATTTACTAATTAGTCTTCTGCACTTTGGTTTTATCACAGTCCTTTGGGAATCTCAGAGTACATTTATTCTATGGCAAACCAAACTCAATAAATATAGTCTCAAGTCTCCAGTTGCTGAGAGAACAAATAGATTTTGAATTTGTAGCACTATGTTATAGCATGTGAGCAAGTGGTTAGTACCTGATGGCACTGCTGGAGGTGTCTGGATCATGGGCAGAGACCCTCCCAATTGAGGTGCCCACTCTGGCGTCCTCTGGAACAACCATGTTGTTTAGTGGTGAGGAAAAGATGGGTGGCTCGTTCACATCTTGCACTGTTACTTTGACTGATGTTGTGTCGCTAAATGGGCCCAAGCTCAAGAAGTTGGAGTCAATATTCCGGTTTGTGGCTTCGATTCTCAAAGAAAAGCTGCTCTTTGTTTCAAAGTCTAGAGGCTGGAGGAGACAGACAGGAATAATACATAAAATGAGTGAGAGATCTTAATTTTTCTTATCAAAATATAAGAGGTGACCAATGAAGTGGCCAATAAAAAAGTTTTATGATGGAAATATAAGGATTACACCACCATAATCACTCCACATTTTCAAGCAGTCATGGGTGAAGGTATGTACACAAGTAAATCAGTAAATGCGCCATAAAATGCTGAGGTATTGATCCTTATTAAGGATGTAGCCTCCATAGAACCATAACATTTTAAAATGCAGTCTGACTTAAACAAAGTCTTTTGCTGATGTGTGGCTGAAAACTGTTGTGAAATGAATGCTTTTGAAACATTTGTCAGTTTGTCTGGATTATTAAACTCCCCATTGCAACACATAATATACTATGAAGAAAATAATTGATTTGACATTTTCATTGTCAGTGTATGTATGGAGAAATTGTGTTTAGTAAAGTTGGTGAATGCCAATGCTATTACTTATAGCATCTGGATTTTGTTAGTTAGAGCAGTGCTTTTCAAACTGCTCCCTTCATCAATCACTCCTGTGATCGCTCTGCTGTCTGTTGGTTTTTTTGATAGTGCGAGGCTGGAGCTGTTGTGGTAGTAAATCTTTGAGTGACCGTGGGTTGTGTACTTCGATCAGACGTGTTGGAGATAGTCACTGTGGATTTGTCATTTCACTTAATCCAAAGGTGCAGAAGACATTTTGAAACTCAGTGGGAGAGATGAAAAGGGGTGAGGGAAAACTGGGAGAGGCAACCTGAATAATATACTCCAGTGACCAAGCATTATTCTGCCTTGTCTACAGATCAGTGAATCTGGAAACACATGTGAACAGTAAATATAAGTAAATAGTGCACTTGTTGGGGATTGAAAAAATATTTTACATATTTTTTGTACAACAAAGGAGGTATGGCAAGAAGAATAAGCTACAGTATATAAGGTTTGACATACCTTGGGAATATTTGTTTGTGGGATCAATTCATTGTTGGTTTTGATTTGTTGATGATAGGACAAATTTAACATTGAAAGCCTTATCTTTAAGTAGTAAATATGTAAGCCAAGCCTTTCCAAAAACGGATAAATAAAGATAGCTCTCATCTTAAACCTACAAAGTTTATGATGTTGCCCAAATTAATCCAAGATATTAGAGTTGTGTAGATCTGGCATAGAGTAGCTACAGTGCAGTAGTACTGTATAGAGTATATACTGATAATAAGTATAGGAACAATGTAGTATTTAATGTTGTGGTACATTTTTCATGTAGCAAAATGTATAGACAAACACATAGTGTAACTTGTGTCACACAACTCCAATCTATATTACAAGCAACAGCTATCGCCATACCAGCTGCTTGTGCACAGGGTTTTACCCAACAGCCTGAAAAGTTTTTCCTGTATTTCAATGACTTGCAGAAGGGAGGATTCGCTCTCAGTTATGTGCAGAAAGTTATGGAACAAAGATTTTTAGCTTCTGACAGAGATAATATTGTTTAGGTTTTTTGCTTGGATGTTATTTTTATTTATTAATATTTTGTATACATATGTATGTATTGGGGATATATATATTTTCATGTTCATACAGCAGTTATGGTGGTGTACAGAATGACCAAGAAGTCATACCTTTTGTTGTGAAAAGTTTTATAAAAACAATGTTGCAGCGTGATGTTCATGCCATACCTTAAGCAGAATGATCACCCCCTCTTGTGTATCATCATCTGTTGTTATGTTGAACATGCCAGGCCCGTCTCCGTCCATGATCCAGTAGTCCATTGCTGCGTTGGAGCCTATATCTGCATCAGCTGCTTTGATTCTTGCCACCACAGATTGCAGTGACAATGACTCAAGCACTTTGTACTGATAGCTCTCTGGAAAAGAATGGACAGCAGATGTACATAATGGATGTACTTATTTCACGACCAACTCACCTTCAAGCAGATCTGATTTTTTATACCCTTTTAGCTTTCATTTGGCTGAGAGGCTCCTCAAATTCATGTTGACTAATGCAGGCAGACAGCAGTAGTGACACGTGGAATAAAGCATTTTGCTTTTTTACACACACTACAGTTTAGGCAGTGGAGAATGCAAAAGATTTTGCAACTTTTACAGCTTGAATCAACTGGGAGATTATATTTAGCTATCTAGAACTCACTAAATGCTGTCTGAATGTAATGGCTTGTCCTTTCAACAAAAAAGAGAGACAATATGTGAAGAAAAAAAAACTTTTGGAACAGTATCTTTTTACAGGATGAAATGTCCTAAGATTCTATTACTCCGAACCTCTCCAATTTGTTCCCTGAGCTTTTGTCTGACCCTTCGGATTTAAAGTAGTCAAAAGAATAAAGAAGGGAATCATATTCATAATCATAATCTCCCAGTCACCATGGTAGAGCTCATTACCAGACCTTTCTGTGTTCCTCACGGTGTCTCCCTCAGCCACTGTCTAAATGCTAATCTGCCTGACATTGTTTGCCGGCATGTAATCTTTATAATGGCTTTTTAATTTGCCGTGGAATAGCAGCTCTTCAAAAGACAAAAAAATTGCTTTCCTCCCTCCGTTTTGCCCCTTTACACACACACATACGCAAGCGCGCACACACACACACACACTTTCACACACGCCAGGCACATGCGCGCACACACACACAGAGCCTGTCCTCTCATGATGTAGCTAACCTTGGCTTCTTTCCACTCGTTACCTCCAAGGACGTGCTATAGTTCCTGGACTCTATCGGCTCACAAGCATCTATCAATTCTGACCCATGACCCTGTGAGTGACAACAGACCTAGAAATCCTCAAAAGTCTCCTTTTTAAAAAAAAATAGCATTGATGACTTGTTGTGCAAACGTGAATCTTTCTTTCCTCCCAGGGGACAGCAAATTTACGGCTTTGCGACAGTCCAGTGGTGAGTGCACCACCCAGACAGTGGTTGGGCTATCAGTAGTAAACCAGCGCTTCAGATTATCATGAGAAGTACTGCATGCCTTTGAATCCTACAGCTTAGCCTGGAACCCATTAGCAACTCGTGAAATAGTCTGACAACAAAAAAATGGAGCCTGGATTCCTGGTATCTAAGGCCAAAGGAGCCCCCTGCTATGATGAAGAATGGAGTAGTGTGGTGCACATCTTGCAGGAAGGCAGCTTTTTCATAAAAAGATCTAAATGTTTGCCAAAAATACAAATCCAGGGAAGTTACAGAAATAAAGAGGGCATGTGGTTAACATAACCTTAGAAAAAATGTAATGGAAAGGATTTAATAAGTGAGTAATGATGTGTGTGTTTACCTCGATGATGAGTATTTTCTGTTCAACTTTATTCTACCACACAGTACAGGAAAACATGGAAAGGATTTAATAAGTGAGTAATGATGTGTGTGTTTACCTCGATGATGAGTATTTTCTGTTCAACTTTATTCTACCACACAGTACAGGAAAACAAATTCTCCAGAATTTTTAAGATAAAAAACCCAGACTTTTCTGTACCACTGCATTCATTGGTACAAAGTATGCCCTTATTGGATTCTCTGGGTTCAATTGTTTTTCAGTCATTGTAGATCTTTTTGAGCTGAAACAAAAACCCTGCAAACCCTGGCATTTTTGTACTCTGATTGCTGAGTAGAAAATAATGACATGAACATGACAAGTTTAATTGACCCTATAGGGCAAATCAGAACTGGAGTCTTACCGTGAGTAAACCGAGGCGGATTGTCGTTGACATCGGTGAGTGTGACGGTGACGGAGGTGGTGCCGGAGAGGCCACCCATTTGACCGACCATGTCTTTGGCCTGGATGATGAGCACGTACTGGTCCCTCGTCTCCCGGTCCATGTTGGGCAGAGCTGTTCTGATTACCCCTGAGTAGAAAGGCAGAGAGGAATTAGCTCAATTACCATTTCATCAACACCATTCACACACATCCTGATTCGTACCAACAAACCAGGGGGCTTCTATGTGGCGTTTGGATGTTCTCCCCGTGTCTGCGCGGGTTCTTTCCGTGTTCTCCGGCTCCCTCCCACAGGCCAAACACATGCAGATTGGGGTTAGGTTCATTGGAGAGTGACCGTAGGTCAGAATGATTGTTTGTCTCTGCATGTTTGCCCCATTATTTATCCATTTCTTTTAAACAATTCCAACCATTTATTGAAAACAAATTATTGTTTTTTTCATTACTTTTAACTAATTATTTGAACTGTTTATTAAATACTTTTCTATGTTCATATATATATATATATATATATATATATATAAAATAAACTATTGAGACGTGGTTGCTTAGTGCTCACAGTTCTTTTTGTTTTCAATCGAATAGTAATTTGGATTGTGCCAAGTCTTTTAACGTATCCACTGTCAAAGACTAAGTAAATTTGCAAATATGTTATGTTCCTCTTGTGTTCATATGCATTTAGCTGGTCTAACTTCTTTGAAGAAGATTTATGTCTGTCTGAACTTTTACTAACCACAGAGCTTTAAATGCCTCCAGCTCACAGTTGGTTTCTCATACATAAGCATAACAAAACAAATCTTGAACAGTAACAAACAGAAAAAGTGATGAAAATACATCAAGAAAGTTACACTTCATGCCCTGAAATTATTCAAACTACCAAATCTAGCTGGCCAGCAGACCACTCAAGTCCTCGAAGACTAGTCATGCCATAATGGATCGTCTAAAATATATGGATTCAGACTCGAAACATTTGTTGACATCAACCCCTCAAGTAGCTATTGCAAGAACTTCTGACTTGATGCTTATCAGGGCTGTCCATAATGACTGGTATTCTGTTTACACTATGATTTGTGACTCTTATGTACACTCCAAGGGGGCTACTAGTAGTCTGAGGCTACTAGTAGTCTGAGGCTACTAGTAGTCTAGTAGCCTCAATAAGATGCGGTTAATGTGAAGACAATTTCAGAGAAAAGAGCACATGCAAAGGATATTTAAGCCACTAAGGAAGGTATTATCTGTCTGTCACCTTGTCTGGTTGGATTTGTATCAGAAAAGGATCAGAGATATGAAAAAACTGACATTATATGACTGGCATTCAGTTGGTCTGTACCTGAGTTACTGCATATAACAACTAGTGTCAAGACAAGTTTTGGTATACACAAAAGCAAAATTTCATAAAGCTTGAAGATAAATCCTTTTTTAATGAATTTTTTTCTAATCTCATCTTTATCTCTTGACTAAAAACACATTTCTAGAAAAAAACTTACACCACACATTGAAATGCAAAGAAAAATTCCCTAATCCTTCAAAAGCAATCACTGTTGCTTTCAAAGTTAATGACTTACCACACAATGTGTTTCATTCATTAAATGGCATTTATTAAAGATTCCTAAAGAACATGGAAGATTACTAATTAAAAGCCTCACAAAGACAGTTCTTGAATAAATGACAGATGTTTAGTGGCTTTATTGTATTCACACCCTGATGACGCAGCTCAATAGAGGCTTTTGCATTTGAGTTTGCACCTGAAGAATCTTATAATCCTTTAAATTACATAGAAACATGTAATTGAGGTCCACTCTCAGCTAATTTTTGCATCACATGCACTGCAGAATTCTTAATCAGATGAGGACTGTTCTTGTTTTTAGACATAACAATACAACATTGTTTGCGGGTTTCAACAACTGATTTGAAGCAGTACATATGTACGTACACTTTTTTTTTAAAAACTCAGGGCTGTATTAATCATAATTTTTGCAAAGGTCAAATGACTTCATATAATGGAAGGAGTAGCTTGACGGGACATTATACAGACAATCATATAACTGTGCTATGTTTTTTGGTAGCTGTTACATTTACAGCCACAACTAGTGTTTTGACACCTTCACATTCACCAAGTTTCTACCCAAAGTGGACATCTTACTTCAAGGACTGCTAGTATTAGCTGAGTATATTTGCTTTCTTAAATTGACATCCTGGGCTGCACAGTGGTGTAGTGGCTAGCACTGTTGCCTCAGCAAGAAGGTTCTGGGTTCGCATCCTGACCAAGGACTTTCTGTTTGGAGTTTGCATGTTCTCCCCGTGTCTGTGTGGGTTCCCCCTGGGTTCTCTGACTTCTTCCCACAATCCAAACACATGCAGAATGGGGTTACGTTACTTGGAGACTCTAAATTGACCATAGGTGTGAATGTGAGAGTGAAGCGTCCCAGGTGAACCCCGCCCTCTCGCCCAATGTCAGCTGGGATCGCCTCGAGCCCAAGCGCCCTGAGGATCTTCTTGCCCACAAATTTCTTCTCCTCTCTATCTATGCCTCCTTGTTTGCTAGTAAAAGCTCTTTCTTTGAATAGATATATAGATAGATAGATGGATTGATAGATAGATGGATAGATAGGTACTTTATTTTCCCAAGCTGTGACAGCAGAAGATATCACACACAACACAAACACACACACATGCACACACAAATAAAGGCAATCCAGGAACAATAGGATGAACATATCAAGAAAATGGGACAAAAGACTATTGTACTTGAAAATGAAAAAAATTCATTATGGTTTTTAATTTTCTCTCTCTGCCATCCTTTATTGATTTCATTACAGTCCCGCTGGCTGAAAACTGTTAATGACTTATTTAACTAAATGGCTCTGTTAGCTAAATAACAGCTGTCCAACAGAGCTGTCCATCGATTTTTATCTAAAGTCTCTTCCAGTGGGATGAAGTGGTCAATAAAGCAATGATCTTTTGCTGTTGCCCAAGAAGACATGGCATTACAGCGTGCATCAAATAATGAGCAGTGGGAAAACACAGCTGCCCTTCTCTCCTTTGGTTAAGCCTCAACGGCAAGTCAAACCATGTCACGACATTAAAATGCTGACAATTTAGATCAGTGTGCTGTGGATATTCACACGTCTGCTCTGTTCAGTCCTTACATCCTTCCTTCATCTGTCCATCCATCACTTCTCTGTTGCTTCTCCCACAGTGTATGTTTATTGCCAATTAAAGAGCTCTACCACAGCTCTGGTGCCGGCTGCCCACAAACCTGTGAACCCTGTTTACTGTGTTGCACCAGAAAGGTTACTTCAAGCGTTCAATCTGGAAAGACTCCCTTAATACTAGGCAGACACAAACAGATCACTTTTCCCCCCCTGTAATCTACTCCATAGAATATCACCACAGGGACAGAGCATAGATGTCTACACTTGAAAGAGGCATCTTCAAACATCCAGGAGAAGTAAAGCTTGGGTGGAAGCTGGATAATGGTTGGATTATAATGACAGCTGCAAAGGATGACTCCTAAAAGGTGAAATAAAAAGACGTTACGTTTGTGCTGCCAGCAGTGAGACAATGATTCTTTACACACAATTGATATATTAATTTAATATAAGCTTGGTGTGTTGGAGCCTGAGAGATTGGTTGTTGGTAATGATGCCATGAATCCTGATTCCAGCACAGACACAAAAAAGAGAGGGAATAAAAACAGTGACATGTTTCTCTTCCCATCTGGCCAGGAGCACACATTTTTCACAGAGCGCCATGCTAATCCAAACAGCAATGTTGCAAGGCTGTTGTTTGTCTGCTGGGTGCCAGCCCCCTTGCTCTCTATCTCTGTTACCCCATGTGCCGCTGGTGTCATTCCTGGGGAGAGGCGATGATTAAAATCCTTCTGTCGGTATAACGGCACAGCCTTGCGTTGCGCTGTGACTCCTTGCCTCCGGTGCAACCCAGACGCATTGTAGCCATGCATTTATCTAGCTGTCTCCACAACACTGGCGGCAGACGGGTGGGCCATGCTCCCTGCTAAAGCTTAGATAGTTGACATTTGTCTTCGGAAGACGAAATAAAAGTGCAGACTTTGGAGGAACCCTCTGGCTATGGGTGCCGCTATGAGAGGTAATGATGAAGGTGATGAACACTCAAACATGAAGGGTGTGGTATGTGATTTGCTGAACCCTCAGGCCGTCCACTTACAAGGAATAGATCCCATGACACACAGACGGGGAATAAAACCTCCAGCTCAGGTAGTTTATTACTGAGGGACATTCCGAGTATTACGCTCGAATCATGGGTCACTACACTGATCAGCCACAACCCTATAACTGTTTCAATGTTGTCAGGGGTGATCAATGTCTATAAATGTGTGTGTTTGTGTGTATATATATATATATGTGTGTGTGTGTGTGTGTGTGTGTGTGTATATGTATATAGCTGTTTGGTATACTTTTATACTGTAGCATCATGGGCTCAATGAACAGTACAAAGGACCCAAAAAGGTATCATTACATCCAGCATATAGTAGATCATACAGCATTTGTTTAGATGAAAGGAGGTGTGTTTATCTTTGCACATCTGATTAAGTTATTTGTGATAAGAATAAAATAAATTCTACCTTCTTTTCTATATTAGCTGTCTAAACATTAGGAGGCAGCCAGATTTATGTCTAGCCTTCAGCTGTAATGCCCTCGATTTAGGGCAGGTGCCACAACAAGAGTCTTGTTGCCAGAATGACACAGCTTTAAAAATGAAGGGAAAGAAAAGCACACATGATTTTAAAAAGGCAATGCTAAGATTTTAATCATATGCTGATCACAGCAACCCACATGACCTGATGTCGACGTTTTCACATTGAGCCAGAGCAGCTATTGTGTACAAAAGGATTGGACTTGGCCTTTCCTTTATTCAAGCATTTTCAGTTTAATTAGATTCTCCATCCCAGACAAAGCTCAGTCATACACCATACCTATCATATTCAGATGTCATGCTAGTGTCGTTTTGCGAGGCATGCCATGTCACATCTTAAATACCCCCTTCAGAATGTAATTAATCCTATAACCCACGTACCTGGCATTTCCTACCAGCTAAATTCTTCTTTTGTAATTACTGCCATTGAGGTTTGTGAGCATGCATGCTTTAGAGTGTTAATGTGCGTGGATAATTGTCTCTAAAGGACTTGCCATATCACCAAGGTGTACCGAGCTGGAAACAGCTGTTCAAACCTCCTTGAGTCTGCCATCAATTAGAACGCAGTCCTTTACAGCATTACTATGTCAGCTTCACCTTCAAACTAAACGACAAGCTATCAATCAATATATTACAAAATGCTGTCTTAAATGAGCACCTTTAGCTAATGCAACTTATGTTTTTTGCTGACATTATGCATTTCTTTAAAGTTATTGGAGCTATTCAGTATTAAGTACTGTACTTCTCCCAAGGGCACCTTGCAGATTCAATTTGGGATTAAGAACCAGAGTAATGAGACTTTTAAGGTGAATGAGAGCCAGGGTACTACCCACACAACACTGGCTGAGATGCATTCTCATCCCCCTCTGACCATTAGCCCTCTGCCACTCAATCACTCGTGCAGTATTGCAGTGTGGAGCTTAGAGTGTTTTTCAGCTCAGGCACTTTGTCAAAGTCACTCTTTGCTATGGCCCAGGCGTGTGCTGCAAATGGGACTAATTAGTTACTTGCAAAGACAGAAGCGCAACGCTCATCCAACGACACTCAATCCGGGGCTGGGGCCTAAGAGCCAATGTCTATTCTGTATTGACAATATGTTAAAGATAATAGTTTACAAAAATGGTGTGGTTCCTTTCAAAGCCACTACGAACACAATATTCAACATCGGATAAAAAGTAGAGGAAGAAAGAAAAAAAAAATTCTGCATTCGGACTGATTCAATACATTCAGGGATTTTGCTGATAATACAGCTAAACCTGTTGTTTGACCAGTAGACTATGGTGGCTAATGCTAACTAATGTTAGCAAAATTTATATTGCTATGTCATTTTTCTGACTTCATGACTACTACTACTCTATCTTTATGACTCAACTTTTACTATTGTTAGACTATTTTATAACATGCCACAAATAAAAATTGTAATCATGTTATCACAAAAGTAGTTTTGAATGATTGGCTAATTATCATTATCTCATTATTCTGTAATGAAGCTTGCGTGAGTTTAATCAGGAAGACTATCTTTATGACCCACTCATTCACAACACTCACTCTCCCCAGCTGTTCAATTGAGCTGACTGTGGGCGATTTCGGTAATCCAATCAGATTTTGCCTTGATCTGAATTGAATTGTTTTGATTGTCATCATCACACATACAACAAGTGTAACCAATATAGACAGTATAAACAAAGTCTAAACAGTCTTCGTCTGAAGTCATGACTGAACAGGTTTAGAAAGAAGCAAAATGCTTTTTTATGCTGGCCTACTTTCTTTGCAATCTAAACTACACTTCTGAAATAATCAATGATAAGAAATAATTTTAAAAAATCATTCAAACTTGTAACCCTCAAAAATAGCCTTGGAAATCTTTTTTTTTTTTTTTTAACCAAAAGTGAATTACACATATTTATTTATTTTTGGCATTCTTCCACATTTTAACCCCAACAATAGAAAAATAATTACTTTTAATCCTTTTTTGGCTTCTCGTACAGTGTATCTTCAAGCACCTCTCAGGTAATAATCTCAATCAGGCAATAATGTCATTGTTGTCAAACGTATGTTCTTCTCTCTCTTGCTGTCAGGTGTCATTTCAGTGATTCACTGGGAACTCCTCTGCAATCACCTCCAGTCTCCATATCCAGTCCTAGGATAACTGTTGGGTTTTCTCAGTAATATAAATGTATGTAAGGTTTCGATCTCAGTATGTAAAGACCCTGAGATAATTTATGTTGGGATTTGGTGCCATACAAAAAAATTTAATTGAATATCCACTCATTGTCTCATTCAGATCCTCAGCATTCTCTACTGTACATCCCATCAACCACCACCACTGTCTAGACCCATGGGGTTTCCTATATCAAGCACAGCCTCATCCCCTTTCAACCATGAGGCTATGAGAGAGGAGATATATATAACCACACTGAAATGTTTTTTGGTGCTAGAATTGGCCAATATTTATTCTTATGGCTATGAAAACAAGAAAAAAGTACAACACCAGAAAATGTCTAAAATATGGGACCCTTAAATATGATAATTTAGAAAAGAACATACGAAAAGGAATGTAAAAAAAGGACGTATGTACACTTCAGATGGGAATACACATACGGAGAATGTCCGGCCATCTGTTCGTGACCTCAAGCTGAAGCGAATTTGGGTTCTGCAGCAGGACAATGATCCAAAACACACCAGCAAGTCCACCTCTGAATGGCTGAAGAAAAACAAAATGAAGACTTTGGAGTGGCCTAGTCAAAGTCCTGACCTGAATCCTATTGAGATGCTGTGGCATGACCTTAAAAAGGCGGTTCATGCTCGAAAACCCTCCAATGTGGCTGAATTACAACAATTTTGCAAAGATGAGTGCGCCAAAATTCCTCCACAGCGCTGTAAAAGACTCATTGCAAGTTATCGCAAACGGTTGATTGCAGTTGTTGCTGCTAAGGGTGGTTCAACCAGTTGTTAGGTTTAGGGGGCAATCACTTTTTCACACAGGGCCATGTAGGTTTGGATTTTTTTCCCCTTAATAATAAAAACCTTAATTTAAAAACTGCATTTTGTGTTTACCTGTGTTATGTCTGTCTTATATTTAAATTTGTTTGATTTACTTATTTCCTCAGAGACACTCCTTACTAAATTATTTTGTGATACAAAATCAGAAACGGGAAAATTATGTCAAAATCTACATCTACTAGTTACTGTCACTCTTCAGATCAAAGGTAGCCACGGCAAATGCTTCAAGCTCACTGACAGCTCAATACAAAACACTGTATGTATGCTGGCAAACTCTGTATCACGTCTCACCCTCCTTGCTTCCCACTATATACTGTTGGGAAGAACAGAGGCCACTTACAGTTAGCAATTATAAACTAGTAAAGCTTTTGAAATATAAACCTTGGGATTTAAAGAATCCACTTAGCTTAATGAAATACACGTCAACATGTATTGAAAGTATGGTGTGAAAGTAAGAGCTCTGGTC
Source organism: Scophthalmus maximus (assembly GCF_022379125.1). Classification (NCBI taxonomy): domain Eukaryota; kingdom Metazoa; phylum Chordata; class Actinopteri; order Pleuronectiformes; family Scophthalmidae; genus Scophthalmus; species Scophthalmus maximus. The sequence continues at coordinate 984,041 of NC_061530.1, forward strand.
ATTGGGCTGAATGGGTCTCAGAAAAACACATAAGATTAATTGGGATTTCATAGGGCAGACATGCTGTGGAACATCATATAAGAAAATTTCTGCTCTCACTCTAATTGGTGTTGGTGTCACAAAGTCGCAGTTGAGATTCACCAATGGGTTCAAGTGTTACTGCAAACATAGTCATTGAACGCCCAAAGGCAGGTGTTACAATTTCAATAGATTCTGTACCAGTTTTGCAAATTTTTCCTGGACAATAAATGATAAACCAAGCCTCCAATTTTTTAGAATAAGAAGTGGTAGAACTTTTGATGTATAATCCAAAAGCGGCTTTCCAAATAAGTCACAGGCAAGTTTGTAAAAGGTGCAGCATAGTTAATGGCGGGATCTTGGTTTTTAAACGAAACCAGCAGAACATTTTCAGTAGCCTATTTGTTTTTTCCCCCCTAATTAGTTCTTCTAGAAAGGTAACTAAATGACGATGAAGACAAAGGTAACTGAGTCAACACTTTCTAATTTTTCTTTCAATTACAGTTGTGTTTCAAACCTTTTCAGGGAGCACACGAATGGGAGAAATCTATTTTAAAAAATATTAAGAAATGTATATACATTTAAAAAAAATTGAATTCCAGACATTAACAATTCTGCTTAAAAAAAAGCCTATGGTATATCCTTATTGACACTCAACATAATGTTCTATCAGCATTCTTCTTTACACTATAGGACATATTAAAATTACCCATGTCAAACAATAGAGCATGTGTACATGCTTTTATCCATTCTCACATGGACTGAACCTCTCAGACGGCCATTCACCAATACTGCATTTCGTAATGATGAAATCCTGTCTCCTTCTCCTTAGATGGAAAGAGAGACAAGTATAATCAGTCGTGGTCCGGCAGAGATGAGAAGCATGCAGTGAGGCTTTGGCAGGGCTCAGGGGCTGTGGCTGGGTGGTATTTTGGTGTGTGTGTGTGTGTGTGTGTGTGTGTGTGTGTCTACAGTATGTGTGTGATTTTGTGCCAGGTTAATACACCAGACATTGTACTACAGAAAGACAGCGCTACTATTCACCACACTTTTTTCTATCATTCATGATAGGGTTAAGTGTCTGGAAGCTGGGAACCGTCAACCCCTCAGGTTGATGGATGAATGACTCTACCTCCTGAGCCAAAGCCGCCCTAAGTTGTTCAAGAGCAGCATTTTCATTTATTTTGTGTATATTTTAGACCAATTTTACAGAAGTGGCCATCGCTACCAGTTTCACCACCTTTTACATTAATTAACCATCACTGGAAAATATTGCACCCACCTGTCTTGGGCTCCACCGAGAAGTACGGCTGTCCATGGATGATGCTGTAGACAACCCTAGCACTGTTCCCATATGTTGGGTCATCTGCATCTGTGGCTGCCACTTGCACTACCATTGTTCCTGTGGGCAGACATCCCTTCATTAGTTTACAAGACAACATCCTGAAGCCAAATCAAACAGAGCTAAATGCTGAAATAGTCATCATATCAACAAAAAAATACTTGAAAACAGCAATAAATAACTTTGGTTACAGAAGGTCGGGTCGATTCCAGGTCTTCCCAGTGTGGGCCTCGATGATTGTAACTCGCTTTGGACAAAAGCGTCAGTAAAATTAATGCAATGTAATATACTAATATAATTTCATTAGTCTTTTTGGTTGGGATGTATGTTTACTTTATTTGTAGTTTAATTTTATGTGTGTGCCTTACTGAGCATGGTCTCTGGTCTTCTGGCTCTCCTGCCAACACCACTACTCACCTCTTCTGAGTCAAGCATTCAGCCTGACCTACTACCTGCAGTATATAAGGCCCAAAATAGTCATTACTTCTTCGTCAGAACGTTGTTCATCATAGTGGGAATATGCTTTGACTAAACTGAAAACTAGTTTTTGACTCATCGGATCTCTGTCAGCCTGTGCTAAAATATTTAAATATTTATTCAGCTCAGGATTCCTGTCTGCCATGCTCAGCCTGCACTACGCTGCCTCAATCAGCCTCAGCACCTCAGTCAAGCAGCCAGCCACACTGCTCCTGTTCGCACCCAGCCCTGGATAAAAGACTGTTAAGTATAAGTACTTCAGAGAAACCGGAGCTGATAGAGGCCTGAGAGAGATAGTGGTAAACACAAAAGTTGTCATTATAAGTCTCTGATCTCATTAGTTAAATTGCTGGGCTCATGCATTTTTTGCCCCAATTCCGCTCCAGACCCCATGTCTGGTCAACTCTCTCCGGAACTCTTACTCCACCGAACCTGAGCCCTTCCATAGTGAGGTGAAGAAATGTAGGGTCTTCATCCTACAATGTGAAGATAATGTGAAGGTAAACTGGGCTTACTAAGAGTGAAAGTTCTGGAATGGGCACAAGCACAATACATCACAGACATTTCTTTTGATGAGTTTTGAGAGGTTTCTTTTTATTTATGACCATCCAGATTATGCGTAAAGCCTGCTAAAGTCTGTCATGGAACAAAATCTGTGGCTAAATTGGCAGTAGATTTTTGGACTCTTGCAGCTGAAGCAATGAAGCTTTGGAATGATAGGGATTGCTAGTTATGAGGGATAAATCTGCTCACTTGGGTGAACTGGTTCTATAGCAATGGTACAATGCTAGGTGGCAGCCTGTTGCAGCAACTCCAGGTATTAAGCTATCACTGATTAAGAAGGCTGGCTCTGTAATAGGCTGCAAGCAGGGGACATTTGTAGCTGTGGTGGAGAGGAGGACACTTGTGATACCCTTTGGTCTAACCAATGCTCCAGCAATTTTCCATGCCATGGTCAGTCAAGAGACTTCCTTAACTGTTTTTTTTCAGGTCCCTAGTTGAACACATTGTGAGGGTGGAGGTCACTCAGGAGAGAACCCCCAGCTGCACCATGGGTGTGATCAGCACACCTGACTTCAGTTGTCTATTCACTCTCCTGGTTAAAAAAACATGTGGAAGAAGCTTCCAGGAGGAAGAGACAGTCTGAGAAGTCACACTGCCTTTAGGTTGATTTGTTTTATGTTGCCATTTATTTAATAAAAAAGATTTACCATAGGTGGCTGTTCTCTGTGTGTGTATTGGATGACCCAGGGTGGCAGAGATGACAGCCATAGTGGCACCAAATGTGGGGCTCAACACCACCAGACATGGAATACAGTCGCAGCTGTAGTACTTCATAGAAACCAGTAACTCTTTCTCTAAATCAGTATTTCAGTTTTGTTTATTCATTCTGCATCTTTGTAGCAAATCATATTAATTGGTTGAGGACATTTAGTCGGATATCAAAGCTTAAAGCTACAGTGTGTAATATTTAGAAAAACATATTCACAGAAATTGAATAATTGTCCATAATTGTGTGTTTATATAGTATAATCGCAAACAAAGAATCCTTATGTGACAATGTATGGTCACTGTTAAGTGGTAAACAAATTATGAACCAACCAACACTAACTCACAAATTATGAGTTGGGTTCATTTAAAAGCACATGCCCAAACAAAAGGTCTACCATGGACACAACAGTTCACCATAATAACTTGATAACATTATAACAGTAAATGGGTCAGTATAAAACAAATGGTATTCTTTATCTGTTGAACTGAAGAAATAATAATTTCTGATTCCTTTTGCATTCCCTTTTCAATGTATTAACTTAACAGGGTTGATGTGACATGAGCAGACTAAAGGTAATGCAAAGGAGAATTTGAAGATTTCACAGAGAACATAATCAGTGACAATCAATTATAATCAATAGCAATAGGTCATTCATTTTGGATAAAAAATGAGCCTTGTTGCTCCAACTGGCTCATTTAACAGTTTTTTTACTCCAAATAATTGATATTCCTTTAATAATCTAGTGAATATGGGTGTAATAAATTGTTAAATAATCAAATACAACCAATATGATACAGGCTATTTTCTGGTAGACTGTTCGTCAGTACAGCTGACACCTATAGTACCTAGTGCCATACTTGGCAGTGGTGAAATCATCAACAGTGGACATTGATGAAATAACCTTGAAAATGAAGACACACCATTTGACTTGAGTGGGTCTTTTCCAGATGGCTAGATGAATAACAGGTTTATGCCTGTATAATTCCCTTTAATGGCTAACAGCACATACTATATCTGGCTTAGCCTGAGCTTATATTGTTGCATCTGACAACTCTTACAAGTTCATGATACTTTACTTTGAAGCAAATATTGTTAAATCCCTTTCTAACTTGTGATTTTTACAGAATTAAGTGATCATGGCAATTTAAGATTAGAGTCCTCCATTTTGGCCATATGCAGAAATAACAGGCTCTGTCCCTAGATGTGAACAAAATAATAAGGAAAAAAAGCTGAAGTTATCACCAGGCTGGTTGGAGAAAGACATCTAGATTATATCATCACCTCTTTGTCATGGCAGGTTATATTACAGGTAGTTTAAAACACCAAGGTCAACGGATGACTGTATGAGAGAACTCAGGCAATGTCTAAGTCTTGATCACAGGTTGATAGTTAAAATCACTTTGTACAAGGCACAGTAGATGAGGGTGTAAATTAACATTGAATATGGAATCAGATGGAGCGCAGAAAATGTTTGTTTTCTAGAACATCATGTTCAAACAATAATGTCAATATGAAAGGTAATAAAGGTGGGTGAGGTGGATGTCTAAAAAACAAATGAAAAAACAGAAATTTGCATAGATTCTTTCTGCTCCACAAAGCTGTCATCTGCTACTCAATTTTCCGTGTCTGTGTCCCTTCAAAATGTGTCCATCCTCATTGACATGATGGATCAGATTTTTTTTTGTTCCCCACAGCTGTGTACAAAACAGGCTTCCTAAACAGTTCTGCATCTTGGGTGATGAAAATAACGACATTCTTAATCTGTATGGGAAACAGGTATTCTTCAACCACTTGCATATCAAGGCTGCATCTGACTGTCAAACACAAAACAGTTCCTGAGTGCACAACCACAATGCAAATATGATTGTTTTGAGGGATTTGACCCATATTAATACAAACGAAATGTATTTTCAAATGAAGGACCATCTTCTGCATGTAGAAATACAACTAATTTTTCATGTGACAGGGTGAACATATCTGATATCAAATCTCTGTACAACGTACAGAATATACATGCATATGAAACAAAAAACATTTGTGTCAAGGTGACAAGGTGTGAATCCAAGCATTGGCCCCTTGCAACCAGCAGTTATTACAACACAATATGCGCAGTATTTTACAGACAATTAAATCTAAGCTCATTTTTTAATTCGCAATCAATAGTACTTAAATTAAACAAACATCTATCATTCATTTCAGTTATAAACTAAAAACACAAACAAGAGAAGCTACAACTACAAACATAAACTTTACACAAGCATAAATTTACATAAGTGGTTGATTATGTGTGCGTGTGTGTGCACTAGGTACCACAGACCAGGTGGTGTGGCGACAGCCAATCCAACCTGGCTCTGGCAAATGCTAGTCTACAAGGCTTCGAAAATGTGTACGCGTGCATCTGTAACGCATGCGTATATGCACGTGCACCAAGAAAATGAGTCCTGTTTTGCATGATGTTTTGAACAACGTCAATGTAATAAAAGTCAAAGCCAGTCAATGCTCAACTTGTTTGAGGACACAGATTGGCTTGCAAATCTATGCTATCTGGCAATGCTATGTTATCTATTCAGCTACTGAAGGAACTGAATGTGTGGGTTTTTTTCAATTTTACAACAGTAACAGGACACAAAACAGACAAAACAGAACATGTCACGATATGAAACAATATTTTACGACTGACAGGTTACAAAGTAACATTAGTCTCTCAGACATTACGCGAAAGTATTCAACATCTCATTAGTGAGGTAGAATTAGTAAATAGACACCACACTTATTTACACGTTCAGACAGGTCAAAGGCTCTATGGGGGTGGAATAATGTGGCACTGAGACAAAAAAGGGCCTCAAATTCTTAATAAGAGTTTGTTCTTCATATTATTCTTATGCAGGCACAGTCTTTCCATCTGTATAACGGACAACATCTCCTTAAGCCACTGTTTAACAGAGGGTGGGTGGGTAGTCTTCCAAGCCAGGAGAATGAGCTTATTAGCAACCAGCATTGCTAGATGCAGAGCAGCTTGTCAGTCAAATGACAACTCAATAGTTACTGTAGAGCAACGAAAAATAGCAAGCCATGATAGGGCAGAATGTCTCTTGAATAGGCTTTTGAGAGCCACTTGAAGATCTCCATCAAGAAATTATGTAGTGTAGGCAGCACCAGAAAGATGTGCTAGTGATTCTTCAGTATAGAGGCATTTGTCACATTTAGGAGAAACTGATGGGAAGATGCGGTTCAGTTTTGTTTTTGAATAATGCAGTATATGCATTACTTTGTACTGGATTAGCCTCTACCGTGAGTTAATAGAACTGCAATAGATCCGGGACATAGCCTCCTCCCAGAACTCTGTTATCTCTGAGTTCAGATCATTTGATACCAGCTGCCCGGAATTAAATTTTGTCCTAAATTGCTTAAATGACGCAAACTGGCCATTAATGTACAAATCTAAAAAGGTTTTAATACCGCTGTCTCTACAGAAAGTAATCATAGCATCTACTTGTCCAGGCTTCAATAAATGGTTTTGGCAGATGGGAGCATTAACAGAAACATTGAGGTTCCGGTAAGCAGTTTTTATCTGATTAAATATTCGTATATAATTCTCTAAGTTTTTCTGAAATCTACCGCGGCAGGACCGGAAAACAGAAGGGCAGGTTGTGAAGAACTTTTGACAGCAGAGGCTTTTAATTGTAACCATGAAGGAATGTTTTCTGTTTCTGCCTCTTTGCAATTCCAGTAGACGAAAGCCCTGGAGTTAGCTACCCAGTAGTAATGTTTTAATATGGGAAGACCTAGACCTCCTTTTTTGATTTTTTTTTTAATGTGAGCCTTGGCTATACTATGAAATTTGTAACCCCATATAGAAGGCAGGATGATAGAATCCTTCTTAAAGAAAGTTGCATAGGGGAAGGTTTTGGAAAAGATACAGAAACCTGGGTAGGCTCACCATTTTGATTGCATTAGCCCGTCCAAACACGGATAAGGGCAGCATGGCCAGCATGGATAAGGGCAATCTGAAGAGATGCTTCAGGTCACTGGTCAACTTAAGTCCAAGATGAGAGAAACAATCCTTCGCAACTCTAAGAGGTAATTTTTTTATGAATGGAATTCATATAATTCAGTAGGATGTGGACAGAAACTGCTGGGTCAGCCAAACAAACGAAAAGGTCATCCGCATATAAAGCGAAGCAGGTCTCCGCACCACCAAGCTGGATACCTTCATTGTTGGGTGTTACCTAATGCCATTTGCCAGGGGCTCTAATGTAATGTTAAAAAGCAGAGGAGACAATGGGTCCCTTCGGCGGACACCACATTGCAGAGAGAACTGGCTGGATGGAAAGTTATTTGATTGCTTCCTGTAGCTCAGAGAGCAAAAAGTCTGAATCCAAATTCTCCCGAAAAAGTGCTTCAAGTTGTGGGAGGTCAAGAGAGTCAAAATATGATTGATATCTTCCTGTGTGGCTGTTGATTTTAAGGTGTAAATATCTGATTAAAAGGATCTGGATCGGTTATGAATTTCCTTTAAATCAGTTAGCATCTGACCAGAGTTTGAATTTATTTTGTAAATGGCTCATTTGGCCAGTTCTCCTTTTAACTGCCTAGCCAATAACATATGTGGTTTGTCACAAAACTCAAAGTTTCTCTGCCTAAGTTGAATTAAAAAATTGCAGACCTGCTTTCCCAAATAGGAGAGGTATTCATATATAAATTTAAGAATATTGTTTAATCTGCCATAATCTGACTGGAGCCGAGAGTTTCTGTTTGCCAATTCAGCAGCGAGCAGTTCTTTCTCAATCATTTCCTATCTCCTTCTCTTAGTCCTTTTCCATTTGGCTTCATAAGAAATCAGTTTTCCCCTGATGTACACTTTGAGTGTCTCCCACAATGTTGAGTCGGTCACCTCCCTATTGTCATTGGTCTTAAGGAACTGTGAGATGTGCATTGTAATGTGTTCTTTAAATGTCTGGTCCATAAGCAAAGAGGGATTGAAACGGCAGCTATAGGCCCCCCCGGGGGAGAGACAGATGAAGGTTGAGATTGACTGGACTATGATCTGAAATCATTATGTTGTGATACTTGGTGTGGTCAATGTTAGAGATTAATCTAGAATCAACTTAGAAATAGTCTATCCATGTATATGAGTTATGCACATGAGAATAAAAGGAATAATCACGATCAAATGGATGCTGAAGTCTCCAGATGTCTACCACTCTTTTGTATTTCATCAAATTATTAAGGTTTTTGTTCAGCATGAATATTAGGTGGAGGGCCAGGGGAAAGCCTGTCTAAGTATGGATCAAGGTAGCAATTAAAATCACCCCCAATCAATAAATGGCTTGAATCGTTATCTGGGATCAAATCAAACGCCTTACGAAGAAAGCTGGAGCATCCGTATTACGACAATAAATGTTTAATTGTGTAATGGGGAGAGAATTGATATGCCCAGTCAAATACTTCATCTCGCTTTATCGGATGTCCTAATCCGCAAACATTCCAAGAGACCAATGATATAGAGTCAAGCATATTATTAATTTGTAAGTATCTGAATAAGTCATGAATGTGGGCATAAGGCCATTAAGTATGGTAACGTTAAGGTAAAGTACGAACAGAAATTCCAACTGGCAGCCAAGAAAAAACAACAGGCAGAATGAGTGAACTTTAAAAAAAGGACTGAATGCATTGGAGCATGGAAACTGTGATTGACAGTCAGTACCTTCCATTGGGTGCAGGTGGGCATGCAGTGTACAAGGTCTCAGTCAGGTATTTTGACTTTGCATTGAGGTCAGAGTTAGTGATAGGGTTATGAATGTTTTGTATATTTTGCAACCTCATTGTCATGATCTTGTGTTCTCATTTCCTGTTTTATTTTGAATTACTTCATTGTGTTGTTTCACTTCCTGTCCTCTGTCTAGTTTCTGGTGTCTTGTTTTTTCCTGTCTCCTGCCTCTGTGATTGTCTGCACCTGTTCCTAATGTGTCTCACCTGTGTTCTAATTGCCCTGCCCTCCTTGTGTGTATTTAGTCTCTGTGCTTCCCTTTGTCTGTTGTTGGATCGTCTGTTTTTTCATGTTGTCTGGCCCGGTCTGTTCCTGTCTGTTCCTGCTATTTGCCCCGGTCTGTTTCTGCATTTTTCCCCCTGGCTCCAGTGTTTGGATTGCCTTTGTTTGCTGCATTTTGTGGACACCTTTAGTTGGTTTTCTTTTATTATTAAATATCTTTTCATCACCCTTGCATTTGGGTCCTGCTTCCTGTTCAGCCGTGACACTCATACATGTAAATAGGGATGACAGAAAATTAGAAGCAACACTCGATAAAAATACTGTATTAAACTAAATCACCAACTTTAACCAAAAATTATATATTACTAGCTTTGTAAAAAGCCAGATGGGGCAGCTGTGGCTCAGGAGGTATAGCTGGTCGTTCATTAATCAGATGGTTCCCAGCTCGTCCACTTCACATGCCCAAGTAAAATCCATATTGGCCCTGACGGCTGTACCTACAGCATGTGAACGAGATGCATGACTGATAGAAAATGCGCTAGATATACTTTAGAAGAGATAAGACTAGAGAAGCATTCCATTTACCATTTTATTGAAAGGCTGTTGCATTGAATGGTATTAGATTGTACAGGTGTGTCTAATAAAGTGGCCACAGAGTGTAGCCTGTATTCATAACCCACAATGTAAAGTAGAACTAATTTAACACAGATGCTAATTTAGACCAACTTTCCTTAATCCGGAACACCTTTTCCCCGAATTAAACAGCTATCCTATATTTGATCTTTTCAATTAGAGGAATAATGACAACTGGCTATAGAACAGGTCGGTAGTATATTCAAGAGCTGTGGCCTTCGCCTTGGGTTGACATTATTTTTGTTGTGCTTGTAATTATCCCTCAAACTGCTCCTTTGGCCCTTCACCACATCGAAACAGAGCCAAGGCTTGCAAATGTCACGCCTCCAACTGTCCTCAATCTCTGTCTTTTATTTTACATCCTTGTCGTGATTAAGACAAAAGCCTTCTCAGATCCTCATGCCATAAGGTCTACATGCGTATGGATGAGCACTGCCTATAATTACTTTAATTAATTAAATTCATGATATCCTCTATATTGAACCCATTCATCAGCAGAGCAGGCCTGTGACCATTAATGATTTAAAGACATCTTAAAAGGAATTAACAAGGAGAAAGAGGTGCTGGGCCCTTCTCTGTTCTTTACTACACTGATAATTGCTTTGAGCAGATATTTACAAAGAGAGGCAATATATTACCCCTCTGCTGTTCTCACAACTTGTGATGAAGACCTTCATAGAACTGGCGGAGTGTAGTGGTGAGGGTGACCCATCATCTCAGTGCTCATGGTGTGAACACATCCTTCTCTGTACCCAGTTGCTGTCTTATCTCGGGTTGGACACGGGATTCCAAGCCCTTGTACTCTAATCCTCTGGTTACTTAAGCCTCTGTACCCCCTGCTGACTGTCGACTGTGTAATCCTTCAAATATATCTTCATGCTTGTTTTGTAAGCAAAGCACTGCTTCCCTTGAATGAATCCTACTCCCACTGTATGCCTGCTGCATATATGCTTTGTCATGGTCATGGTTCGCTAGGATCATGAACTCTGGTGAACTTTCAAAGATTGTGTCTTTTATTTATTCTTTGATTTCCATTATGTGTCTCTGTTTCTGTGAAGTTACTTTCTTGTGATCACTCGTGTTCTGTGAATCTTCAGTTTGGTATATCCATGTTAGGTTTTTGTTTTAAGATTATTTTTTGGGGCTTTTCCGCCTTTAATTTGACAGGACAGCTAGGTGAGAAAGGGGAGAGAGAGTGGGGAAGACATACAGGAAATCGTCACAAGTCGGATTCAAACCCTGGACCTCTGCGTCGAGGCATATACCTCGAAGTATATGTGTGCCTGCTCTATCCACTGAGCCACCCTGGCCACACAGCAATGTTAGTTTAAATGAATCACCACCTCCTAGGGACTCTTATATTCTTGAAGCACAGACCAAGAGGTAGCAGTAATTTTTCAATCCAATTTATAAATAAACCCTTAATCTAAACAGTTAAAACTAAGCCTACTTCTTAAACTGTGTTCACCTCAAGAGTTTTGCCGCAGGCTCCTTTGTGCTTTATCGCACAAATAAATACTACACCGCAAAAATTTACCTGTTCTTCCTTTTATTTTCTCCAACAAATCTCCTCTGAACAAGAGTTGTGCCAACTGGGGCTAAAGCTTATGTCCAACCTCCTCCCTAAATTTCTGCAAAGCCCTCTCCATACAAATGGCAACTTGTGTCAAAAAGCTTGGGCTGCCCACAGGTTATGGAATATTCGGAGAGCTTTCCTGTAAGTAATTAGTATTACAGTATTTCTCCAGGTTAGGTGAAAATCTTTTTGGTTTCGAAGAATGCCACATCCTTTACAACTTGTTTGAAAGCACGTGTGAGCATGTGTGTTGTACCATGGAGCAAGTTTATCTAAGTTTTTTTTTTTTTTAAGTTGGGTATAGTATTAACTTATAGACACGTACTGGAAATGGTCCAACATAAGAGGGTTTTGGAGAAACATTATAAAACTTTTTCTTCCTGTTAAAAGGGAGTTTGCTTATTGTGGGAACTGTTTGGTTTATCTGTAATGTTCTAAGGTATTGACCTTACATATGTTCAAGTGCCTTGGACTAATGTTTGTCGGGATTTGGTGCTATACAAATAAATGGAATTGCAGTACACACACACACACACACACACACACAGATATATTGCCAGTGCCTCATAGAAGCAAAGCATCAGTTATTGCAGGTTTTAAGAGCAACTCAACACCTGCTTTAGTCAAAAATGTCCCCTTTGAATGGATATTTTAAAAAATACATTCAAATATAAAGCCCTCTCTTCCAACTTTACTTTTTAAAATTGCAATTGCATTTACATACGTAAATGGAATTTTTTGATTCTGGATGAACACAAAGTCATCTCTAGGTTTGAAGTTCTCTCAAAATTGATGCTTGTATCATTTAAATCCAATGAAAGGTCATACCCTTTTCTGTGTATTGACAGCCAAGTTCATTTGTCTGACACATTTTCAACAGGCCTTGTACTGGCTACCATGTACTCTGAGCCCAATTTGTGGAAAGATTGCCTATGGCCTTCGCGGCTGAATCAGACCTTAAGTTCGCTTGACTCGGTTTTTAAACATGCATCATTCATCAACATTCTTAGCCTAGAGGTCTGTGCTGGCATATGTGAGGTGATAAATATGTAAATTCAGATGCATCTGACTTCACATTGAAACCACCATGAAACAGGATATTGAAAGAATTTAATGCTCAGCACCCTCCATTTATTGTTGACCAACATGTGGAATTTTACTTCTGTGTTTTCAAAGTATTGCTGATAAAACTGTTATGTGCCATATTGAACATGTTTTATCAATATGGAGGTCACTCTTTCTTACTCAAGCTATGTTACTAACACACCCGCTTAATTGAAAGGCCTCAGGATGTTGTTATTGTTGTTGCTCATTTGTATTTAATCACATTTTGTGCTTGAACATGACAATCTGAAGGTTACAAGATTAGTCAACTTGATGGCCTCCTCCATGAACTCTCCACTTGGGACAGACGTTTACAGACAAGTAATGCTGTGCAGTGAGGTACTGTGCTGTTGCAGTCAGGTAGCTTTGTGTAGACCTTGACGCGCAGAAACCGAAAGCTCCGTACCGAACGGTTCACTAGAAATACAAGAGTGTATTGTTACACGTCTAATAGTTCTGACAGGAACTAGAAAAAGAGATCATATTTCTCCAGTGTTAGAATCTCTGCATTGGCTTCCTGTAATATTCAGAATAGAATTAAAAATACTGCTCCTAACCTACAAAGCCCTTAATAATCAAGCTCCATCATATCTTACAGAGCTCCTAGTTTCATATTATCCCAGTAGATCACTTCGCTCTGTAAACGCAGGACTACTTGTGGTTCTCCCCAAGTAGAATTGGAGGCAGAGCCTTCAGCCACCAGGCTCCTCTCCTCTGGAACCAGCTCCCAGTTTGTGTCAGGGAGGCAGATACCCTCTCTACATTTAAAGTTAAACGTAAAACCTTCCTCTTTGATAAAGCTGCTCAGGTGTTTAATAAACCATTTCTTTATTATGCTGTTATAGGCCTAGACTGCTGGGGGAACTTATATCATGAGCATCTTTCTCCCTCTCCCGTACTCTCCTTCTCCCACTTTTTTAGATTTCTCTCTCTCTCTGCCCCCATGTATCTACATTACATGTCACTAACTCTGTTTTCTCTCTCTCCTCAGTTTTCACTAATTATAAGTATCAGTCTGGTAGAAATTAAAGCAACTGTTATACAACCCCCATCCCCCGATATGTTTACATTACATGTCACTAAACCTGTTTGTGTTTTCTATCTCTCCTAGTGTATCTCTGACCCCAGAGCTGCAGGAACCAAATTATTATTATTATTGTTATTATTATTATTATTAATATTATCACTAATAATAACAAAAACACAATTGTATATATATATATATTTTTAAATTATAAGTATCAGTCTGGTAGCGATTTAAGGCGGCGGTTGTACAACTGTCCTCTCTCTCTCTCTTCTCTCCTACGGTCTCTCCTCCCACCCTCTTTCTGCCCACTTCTCCTCTCTTCCTCCTCTCTCTCCTCACCCCAACCGGTCGAGACAGATGACCGCCCACAACTGAGTCTGGTTCTGTCAGAGATTTCTTCCTGTTAAAAGGGAGTTATTTCTCTCCACCGTCGCTAAGTGCTTTGCTCATTGTGGGATCTGTTGGGTTTTCCCTGTAATATTGTAATATTGACCTCACTATGTAAAGTGCCTTGAGACAATGTATGTTGTGATATGGCGCTTTACAAATAAAATTGAATTGAAATTGAATATATATATATATATATATATACGCAAAGGATAAATCCCCAGTGATCTAGGCGAGTCATTTGCAGTACAGAATGTGTGGTGCAGGTTACAGTCTGTGTATTCATGAATGCTGCAGTGTCTAAAGACAAATGAGAAGTTTTTTCCCGCTGTTGAAGAAGTAAACAGGGTGAGTCCCGGTCGCACATCTCCCCTGGAGGAAAAGGCTGCAAAGTCAGATACTCACGTCACATGAGTTAAGCGACACAAAAATATGTGGCAAAGAGCGACAAACATAAACTACGTCTTACTTTTAATGCTATGTAACAATAAGTTGTGTTTTGATCCATAAATCCGCACCGTTAGCACAAAGGCTACCTGTCACTACCCTACTGGCAGCTCTGACGTCATTATTTATTGGTAAGTTAACCCAATGATTAATCGACTATACAGAAAATAATCGTTAGATTAATCGAAAAAAGAATTGTTAGATTAATTGATTAATCGAAAAGAATCGATGGATAAAACGATACAAAAATTATCCTTAGCTGCAGCCATAACAAACACACATATATATATATATATATATATATATATATATATATATATGTGTGTGTGTGTGTATGTATGTATGTATGTATGTATATATATATATATATATATATATATATATATATATATATGTATATGCTGGTATGTCTACCATTTTAAACATAAATATGTTTAAACAAATTAACCGGATAGACTGCAGTGAAATTTCTCGATAACTAGTGCATGGATTGCCATGACATTTTGTACATACTATCATGTTCCACACAGGTTAGATTATTATTACTGTACCTCAGCCTCGCTGCCAGCTGTAGTCTTGTACCAACAAACAATGATTGCAAATGTAGCTACTTCCTTCAATTGACCTACTTATCATAAATAACTAATCATGCCATCACGCAAAGGATAAATTATTACATTACATTCATTTAGCAGAAGCTTCTTTCCAAAGCGACTTTCAATAAGTGCATTCAACCATGAAGATATTACCCAAAAGTGAATGATACAAGAGAAATAAACATTCATCAAATAGGCAAAAACAGCTTCATTTGAGATTCTTTTTTTAATTCAGCGAGTAAGGTGCAGTCTGAACAGGTGAGTTTTCAGTCTGCAATGGAAACATTGAAAGGATTCTGCACTCCTGATGTCAATTGGGCGCTCGTTCCACCATTAAGGAACCAGGACAGAAAACACGCAGTGAGGGCATAGCAAGCCGTTTAGCAGTAGCAGAGCAGAGCGGACGGGCTCTGGGGTGTAAGGTTGACCATTTTCGGATGACGGAAGGGCCTGAGCCACTCACAGCACGATAGGCGAGTACCAGTGCCAGTGTATTCAAGCCACCACCGGTAGCCAGTGCAGGGTGCGGAGGAGCGGTCTAGTGTGGGAGAATCCAGTGTCACACCCAGGTTCCTTGCAGTTTGAGCTGGAGACACCAAAGAGTTCTCAATGGTGATGGAGAGGTCGTTGATGGTTGATGATTTAAAAAAAACTTTCCTTTGTCTTCCTAAAGCTGTTTTTATTCATGTAGTCCTAAATGCTTAACGTCGTTGCTGATAGCCATAGGAGATGCAAATTATTGCAGTTGGCATGCGTCTTGGGCAGGGAGTTCATGGAGATGGCTTATAATTGTGATTTGTCCCCATGCAAGCTATTTTCAGATCTTTTGCCTAAAGTTCACTGTTTTCTTCAGGTGATGCTTACACTCCCTGGCCCGTCACACCTCTTGTCAACCTACAGACGAGATGGGAGCTTTCATACAACCGTGGTAAAGCACACAGTTGGTGTTGTGAAGGCCAGGTGAATGGTAAGCTGCTGTACACGCCAGCCGTCAAATAATTTTAGCATGCATATAATGAACAAAGGTGTACCGATCCAGCACCAGCTGAAAACATGCCTGTGCACTTTTGGCTCTTTTTTATATCAAACCATTTCTTCTTAATTCAGTGACAGTGCAATCCACAGGTACCATAGCATAACCAGCAATGCTGTAGTCCATCACTTAATTTGTACACCTTCCTGAAGTTTGCCTAGTCCAAGTAATTTAACCTTGCGAAACCTCAATTGATGTGGAGCTCATGTACAAGAGGTACTTCATGTAGTTTAAATTGTGCCCCATATGATTAACATGTACTGATTCTTATACTTACAGTGCAAGGGTGGAGAACATATATGAAAAAGAGAGGAGCAGACTGTAATGTAATTATACTGAGACAGATATAGGGAGGAGGCTTACCTAAGGGTGACATCTCAGGTACCCCTGCCAAGTACGGTCCATCAAGAAATTTAGGCTCATTATCATTGATGTCCTGGACCTTGACCACAAATTCAGACTTTGGCTCTACGGGTAAATCAGTGAGTCGGTCTACAGCTTGAGCTTGGAGGGTGTAGTAGGCCTGTGCCTCCCGATCTAGCCGCTTTGTGGCATGGATGTCTCCTGTGTTCTCGTCAATGGTGAAGATGGAGGAGGAGCCTTCGCCAGATAAGACGTACTTCACTTTTCCATCTCCTTTGTCTACGTCAGAGTGTAGCTGTTAAAAGAAAATACATTATCAGTGTCAAGGTAAGGATATATGACAGTTAATTACCTATACCAAAAGTAACCTTAATATATTAGTGTTGACACTTGACTTGCTATAGTATGGATTGCTGACTGTTCAGTTCAATTCAATTCAATTTTATTTGTATAGCGCCATATCACAACATACATTGTCTCAAGGCACTTTACATAGTGTCTCCTTTCTTAAAGCATTGTTCCATTAGCAATCATTAAATAATCACACTAACTTGGTAATTCATATTGCCTATTCAAAGATAACAAACTAATGATTGAACGGGTCAACTTTGATGTATTTTTGTATACTTCATGTCACTCATCTAATTTAATATAATGTATAAATATCTCATTTTTAAGGCTATTAAATATTTAATATTTACAGCATGTGTATAAAACAACACAAGCAACTAAACATCATGTGTATAAGACAAACATCCAAGATTACTCAAAAGAACAGAGCATGTGCCATTTATACATGAATTCCATGAATTAATTTTGCTCCAAAATCCCATCATGATTTGCATTTGCCTACAAATAATGGAATTAAATCAAATGCTGCCACTACTCTAATGCCTCTGTGATTAGCTAACTAATGCATGCGGTCATTACAAATGATCTAACTAACCTTTTTCCTCCCATTAAAACCCCTAATATCTTGCTTGTCTCACATAGAAAATAGTGT
Source organism: Scophthalmus maximus (assembly GCF_022379125.1). Taxonomy (NCBI): domain Eukaryota; kingdom Metazoa; phylum Chordata; class Actinopteri; order Pleuronectiformes; family Scophthalmidae; genus Scophthalmus; species Scophthalmus maximus. Next base: position 1,001,312 of record NC_061530.1, read on the forward strand.
TTTGATCAATAAAACCATGAAGTAATATATTTCACATTTTCTGGCCAGAAATGTCAAAGTAAAATAAGAGCTCTGCAAATGTTTGCATTTTTGCCAACATTTTATGGCAAAGCAATTAAAATGTACATCATAAAGCTGCACAAGGAAACATTTCAAGAAAATGTACTGTATGTCTGACCCAATGGGGACCCTCAACTTTATGTACTCTCTTTGTTTGAATGATACTGATATTATTTATTATTTTTACTTCCTGTTAGTGAATAATCCAATATTCAAAGCAACACTTAAATAGCAATAGAGTGCTCTGTTGCTCTGTTGAGTGACAGCTAGACTCAGTGTTCCATGCTGCAATTCCTTTCATCAATTTGTTATAAAAAGAGATCAGATGATTTCTGTTCAATTTCTAAATGAAATACTGTATTACATAGGGCAGACTATATTACACTGTATCAAAACTCTCTCTCATTTCTATTAAAGAAGTCCACAAAGTTTAAAGTGTGGCTTGGAGTTTATCCACTACTGATAGCAAAAATCTCTGTGTACGACCTGATAACAATAAGAGTCATGCTACAGATCAGTCCTTTTTTATGGCTGATTAGAATATCTTTCCCTAAAACTGGAAGCACATGAGTTCATATCTTCAATGCAGATGTTTTGTCAATTCATAGAATGTGGGATACCATTATGAAATTCAAGTTTTGTTAAATTTAAGACAGTATAGTCAAAAATATTTATAGAAGTTGTTACAATGAGCCATAGAAAGACAATTAGAGAAATAATTACGGGTCTACAAAGAAGTCAGACAAGATACATTTTTATCAGGGAATCTTTGAAATATAAATATATAAATGCTCTCTTATTATTTTCATTGCTTCCCTTGATGTGAGTGTAACACACCTTGCTACATGGCAAGGGTGGGATCTGAACACAAATCCTTCTGAAAACAGTGTTGACACTTATCATCACATTGTACACAGGCAGTTCTCCAGGGAGCAGCCTGTTAGCTCTGTCTTGGCTTGTTTACTTTCAAGCAAGAGAGACGGGCAGACAGCATAAAAGAACCCATAACAACCCACTGATGCATTCTTGTCCTTTCACTAGAACTATTGCACAACGTGTTTAGATAGTTTTGTGTTTTTAATATAAATTTTTGCCATTCTTTGCTGAACGAAAACTGACGTTGGATGGTGTGAAATTCTATTTCATGCCCCTTTAATGTGGCTCTGTACAACACTGCCAGTAGAAAAATAAATTTCAATAACAAGCCACTGTTTATGACAGAGTTTTAATCTCAGAAGAACAAGTCATGAATTTAAAGATGAGTTAACACCCCTGTTCGAAGTACGACTGCAGAAAACAATTCTCAACTCCAAAATGTCATGGAACATTAAAATCACTATGATAAGTAACCAACCTTAAATTATCCTTTTATAAGTCAAAGCTGTCTGGTGGCCATCAATGTCATGATCTCCCCTCTCAGTTCATCTTCCCCTCCTTCTCAATTCCTGCGTGCTCTCCTGCACCTCCCCCCTCCTGCCGGCCACTCCCTCCTCATCAGCTCAACTCCACTCACCTGTTCACCGCAGCTGCAGCAGAGCACTCATCAGTCCGGTATATATACTTCTCTCCACCATGCACTCATCGCCAGATTGTTCTATGTCATCCGTACTAGTCTCTCCAGCCTTTCCCCGGACGGATTCCCCGGTATCGACCCCGCCTATCCCCGACCTGTCTGCTCTGTCTCTGCCCCGGTGATCGACCCAGCCTTTGCCCCCCGACGACGGATCCTGCCTGCTCCTCGACCTGTCTGCTCTGTCTCTGTCCCGGTGATCGACCCAGCCTTCCGCCCCCGACAACGGACTCTGCCTGCTTCCCCACCTGTGGTACCGTCCCCTGCCGTCTCCCACGGCGTGTCCGCCCCAGGCACTCCGTGCTCTCCCACGAAGCAAGTTTGTTCCACGGTGTTTGCCTTGAACTGTCCGTTAATAAGTTATTACCGACTGTCTGCCTGCCAAAGTGTGCTGCATTTGGGTCCCCTTCCGACTCGTTACAATCAATCTTGTCAATCTTAGCCCATCATCTCAAATGACAAAATGCCACAATTAAAGGCAAGGCATGTAGAGGTAGCTTTTAGGGATCGTTTCAGGCAATTTACTTCTCATGATTATCATTTTTTTTTTTGAGAAATATGCACAGAACAATGCTTCAATTGGAACAGAAATTTCAACACTTCATCTATGGTTTTAAAAAAAAAAATTAAAACTCGGACTCCCAGGGTCCTTCACCTTATCATACCTTGGGTTTGAAATCTGCTCCAAACTCCAGATACCATTGGTCAAAGTGTGTCACAGAACCAACCATAAGGAGCCAAGGCCAATAAAACCCCAGCTCTCCGTTCACTTTCTTTCTCTGGCTCCCTTTTAGGGAGTCAACATCTCTGTCCTACAGTGTTGCTCTCTGCGGATCCTGACTTCAAGTAGGCCTGCCTGAAGCAGACTGCTACAATTTCGAAAAGGCAGCGACTCAAGAGGCTGCCAAGCACCACTCAAGGCTGTTATGTCTGGTTTTACATCAGTGGCTATGACACAAAGTCTTGCAAGCTGATGAAGCAAGAGGAGCCACCAAGCAGAGATAGTGTCAAGCATCTAACTCTGTGAAGAGACAAAAGGACTAACAAAAAGCACACCAAAAGGATGCTTCTTCTTTTCCCATGTACTTGACAATTCAACTGGACATAGCACAACACAGCTAAAGAAAAGTTTAAATTTGGTAGTTTATGGTATTGATTTTGACTCAATGTATTAATTTAGCGTTATTGTTATTTCTGTTTATAGGTTTTTTTTATCATGTAACTAATACCTCTTTCACACCAAAATTACCTTGTAGACGCGGGTCAAAAAATTTTTTTTAAATTGTATCATGGTAGCCAGTGAGCTGGTGGTCAACGCTACCTTATATCTTGTACTTGTCACTGTCACCCTTTCAAAGTTTACAAACTCAGCGCAGTGTTACGAGCCATGCATGGCCCTTTAAGCAGGTGGCCATATGGGTTTTGAAATGTGTGTGTGTGTGTGTGTGTGTATGAGAGAAGAAGAAGGTTGGCGCTGCTGGCAGTGTTTGTGTACGTAGCTGCAGCCACAGTGAGAATGGCTCCGCATATCATCCATGTTACCGACAGTTTATGGCCACTTTGTAATGAGAGACCGCCTGATGAGGCCGTGTATGTCCGCCGAAGGGTTGAAATAAAGTGCCCCGTTCTAAACCTCATCTATGATCTGGATTGTTTTAGTTGTTACCACCAACGAGCCAAAGCTAGGCTAAGCGAGCTAGCTACATGCGAGAGGTCTCTTTACTACAGTTGGTGAGGCAGCAGTTACCGACGGAGGAGTCGTGCCTCCGTTGCCTCCGTTGCCTCCGTCATCGCGCATATTAGCGCGTTCACCCGCCTGTGACGTTCACATCAATGCTGATCGGAGGTGAAGCAGATTATTACCCGGGTCTATTGCAGAGTCATTTGACCCGGGGCTGAATGCCGGTTAAACGTTTCACACTGCAGAAAATGCCGGGTGTTAGCGGGTTTAAACAGGTTTTTTGGCCAGTGTTAAAGGGGCTTCAGCCCTGTTTCAACCTGGCACCTTTGTCCTACACCAAGTGGCCTTAACAAAGAAACACAGCATGAGATCGGCCAGTCAGCTTAGATTCCGCCATTTTGTTGTGGTTTCTTTTCTTTTTTTTTACCACCATCTTGTTTAGTTCTTCTACGACCTTCAAACTCACCATTAGAAATCAGCCATCTAGTCTGTGCGTGCGTGCGTGCGTGCACGCACGCACGCACACACACACACACACACACCGTGTGTATGGTGCTTTTCAATTAAGTATTATCCCTATTGTTGATTAATGATTGATCAATGAACAGCATTTCTTTTTATAATACAATGTATAATACAGGATTATTGTTGAATCTCTTTCAATTTATCTGTAAATGTCAAAGTATCATTATGGGATAAATAACAATGGTATTTCAGGTTCCAAGCCGACGCTGCAGGGCTGGCAATTGATTAGGTCAATATTATATTGGTAGCACTGAAGGAGGACATGCTGAACAGAGAATACAACACCTAGGGTCTTTCATTAATGGAATCCATCAGCCGGCTGATGGATGCCGTGTTAGGGGCACAATGATTGCACTGGTTGTGTCCTCAAGCTTCAGCATGTATATGCCACCTCTCTTTTGGAGCTCACCATGTTTATTCACAATCTCCTGCTGTCAGGAGCAAACTTGAGGTAAATTGTCAGCCGTGGAGAGAGTCAACATTTAATCATGAGGAAGCCATCCGTGGCGGTTTGTTTCCAGGAAAATGCCATGGACAAGGAGGACAAAGCTGAAAGTCCACAAAGCATGTAATTCAGGTCAAGGGCCAAGCACACTATGTGGGCTTTTCAGTGAACTGTTTGGTCTGCCACATTTTCACTGCACATTTTTCTGGTGATTACGAGTTTCAACTCATATTACTTTTACTGAATATCATAGTTGTTTGCCCTGGAAATATATAAATGCTCTCTAATTATTTCCATTGCTTCCCTTGATGTGAGTGTAACACACCTTGCTACATGGCAAGGGTGGGATCGGAACACAAATCCTTCTGAAAACAGTGTTGACACTTATCATCACATAGTACACGGGCAGTTCTCCAGGGAACAGCCTGTTAGCTCTGTCTTGGCTTGTTTACTTTCAAGCAAGAGAGACGGGCAGACAGCATAAAAGAACCCATAACAACCCACTGATGCATTCTTGTCCTTTCACTCACTAGAACTACTGCACAACGTGTTAAGATTGTTTTGTCTTTTTAATATAAATTTTTGCCATTCTTTGCTGAACGAAAACTGACATTGGATGGTGTGAAATTCTATTTCATGCCCCTTTAATGTGGCTTTGTACAACACTGGACGTAGAAAAAATAAATTTCAATAACATGGCTCAAACCCCCAAAACACTCATTATATGGTTTGTATTCACATCTGTCTCTTGAGGTGTGAACATTTTCTTTTATGAAATGGACTGTGCACATTCCAAACTGGATACAAAAGTAAATACCTGGGGGCAACCTGAGAGCAAACTACAATCCTAGGCCACACTCTCACAAGAGCCCTTAATCAACCTTCTCCCTCTATATGGTTCATGGAGATGCTTGAGCAGCAGGGCTAAACAGGGTCCATACAAGCAAGGTAGTGCAGTATTGCATCACAAACAATTTAAAAATACAATGCAAATTGATTGATGTTGACAAATCAATTCCACATACATGATGGTGTTAAACAAGAAACCTGAAGATAATAATCATTCCCATGGAGTAAATGACAAAATTCATCATACCACTCAAATCATTAAGCTGCCAGTAAATGTAGGTTATTATCGGACAATTGAAGTGTGCCATATGTAAAGTCAGCAGGGAGCTCAGAGTCATTTAATAACATATATAAAAAGGAGCAAAGACGGGTCATTCTGCAACAAAAGAACACGCTAAAAATGCAGACGGGGCGGCGTCAATGCAGCTGTCACTGACATCAGCTTTTCATCTATTCACTTGGCCATACTGTGGTGAGTGGCCATGGTGATGTGCTCTGAGAGGAGCCTCTCCATGTTATTTCAAGCTGGGAGGTGGGAAATTAGCAATCACCATGGAGAAACTGTGAAGTGTGACGCAGTGTGCAGATGCATGGGATCCATACACATATAGGTTTATCCCTCTTCTCCTTAAATTCCATCAATCAAGCTCAGTTCTTAAACTTTTACCATGTTTACTCTTTATGTCCCTTATCCCTTATCTACCATGTGTTCTGTTTTCTTTGTTTTTTATTTAAATGTCTGACTATGTGGGCATGATTGCCTTGTAAAGCAATTTGAAAGATTTTCATTTCTGTCATACAGTTCTTACAGTATTTATACACACACAAACACTTGGCCCAGAGCGTCACACTCCACACTTAGTGCATCCTGGTGCCATAACTTCCCCAAGAGAAAAAAGGAAACAAATATAGAACTAATATTGCTTTATATTCTCATATGTAGTGAATATAAATTTACATTCTTGAGTGGCAAACTGCAATAGCATTTTATTCAATTACTATTATCAATTATAATTTGTTTATTGAAATGTAAACTTTTTACAGCAAAACTAATTTGGCAATGTTTTGATCAAATCACTATTTTAGACTTTTACTGAGCAGTATTTTGCCTGCACCTCCCAACATTTCAGATGCAATTTATGAATCATGAAGCCATGTTCGTAGTAACTCATTTAAAAGTGTGGGCTCCAAGCTGCTCACATAAGCTACATTGGCTCTGCACTGACTTTTAGGCAGCTGCATAAATGAAAAAAAAAAAACCTAACCCTAAAGTAATTCTAACAAAAAGTTTCTCAGCTCTTTTTTGTAGTTTTAGGTGTCCTTAATAACATACTAAAAGTTTACCAAAGTTTGACCACTAGAAAGGTGTAATTTTCAAGATGGCGTCCAAGATGGGCAGGAAGCCCTTAAAATATCCTAACTCCTTCATTATTTGACCTAGCCAAGTAATCTTGGTGTCTAACCCCAAGTTATCAGGGTTTATGAATCCATTGGACTTGTCTAAATTGCACTGACATGATTACATACATGGAATAAATGATTTTGTGAGATTACTGTAAGGTTTAATCTTTGTTTGGGGTGAACCAGAGATCGATTTAGCCTGTCATGTAGAGGCGAGGACACATCGGGCCGAAAATCGCGTCGGAGAGTCTGGAGAGGTCGGTGACATGAGTCATATGAGTAGAAATAATGGAGTATAACTTCCCTAGCAACCATGCTAACTAAACCCTAGTCAATTACATGTAATGGCAGCTTGCTGCTAGCAAATTAACAACAAATAGATTACAGACTGATCTGAGGGGATCCAAGCCCACACACAGTATTTCTGGTATGTGATGAATATATTGCACTTCCTTATCAGCTCACTACATGTGCTGCATTATCTAAATATTCAACATTTAACCAATGTGCAGAATTTGACAAGTCAGAGCTTTATTTTCCGCTTGCGGGAGCTAGGTGGATGCGTCGGTATGGAGGCTTATTATGACTCACGCAAACGCAGAACATCCGGTGAAGTCTGTAGTCGGCTATATGTGTTCTTCGCACTTTTCAGGGAAACTGGAGCTAACTGAATCGTCCTACTCCATTTTCTGGCGACGATCGGTAGTTGTCTTGGTCTGTCTTCGCCTTAACTCCTACTCAGTATTTGTTTTTGGACACATACCCTTTTTTTGCTAAAACACAGACTTGACATTCAATGTAAAAGTTATTGCACCCAAAAGTAACTTAAATTGGATTTGTATAACTTTGATCATAAACAACTCCGAATTAGCCCGAGCAGAGGCCTGTGTGAACCCTCTAAAATGGTCACTCATTTCAATTTGAATAAGGTAATACATATGTAATGCATCCTCTATATATGTTTTTGAGTATACAAGTGGAATTATACTAAACCCAACAAAACTAAATTCACAATTTTCAGCAATTCACAAGATGGTGGAAGAGAATACAGACATTTGATATTGCTTGCCTCATTGAAATGTTGTTGGCAGTACAGAGTATACCATTTTGCTCGAACAAAATTCATCCTTGACTACTTAAACCATGATGAGAGGATGACATTGTTGAATTAGCTTGAGGAAAAAGTACACTCCAAATGTAATTTTGACCATGAGTCATGTTGTTGTAAACCAAGAAACTTGCCCCATTTGCTGTAAAAACTTAAGAGATGGCTCTGATGTGGTTGACGTTCATCAGAAGGGAGCTGATGGAATCAACAATGCAAGTGTACAAAGAGGCGACGACGTACACATTTCCGCTGGTGAAATAGTACACTCAAAATGTCGACAGAAGTACATAAATAAAAAAGACATTAAAATTCAACAAGAGAATAAAGTTGAGCCACCAAAAAGAAGTGCCAGATTAGCAACTGGTCCTTTCAACAGCCAAACCGTTGTCTTTTCTGTGGGACTACGATAACACATGGAAGTAAAGACACAAGTAGTGTTAAGACTGATACGCTCGCAGTGTCCATTCTTCAGTGTTGTGACAATCGTGCTGTTCAATGGGCTTTCACTGTGAAAGGCAGGATTGAGTATTATGGCTGTGATCTACATGCTGCAGACTGTGTTTATCACCACTTATGCAGTAATAGTTTTCGTAACGGATATAACATACCGATACAGTTCCAGAGAGACCCAGAGGCAAAGCGCAGAAAGTCTGGCCGGCCCAAAAATGAAGATCGGGAGAAGGCATTCATGACAGTTTGCTCTTACCTCGAGAGTAAAGATGAGGAACAGTTGACAATTACACATCTTTGAGACAAAATGAGGGAATCTCTGACAAACCCAGATTCTGAACCATATGGAATTGCACAACTGCCTGCCGAACACAACCGTGCAGTTGCAGGGCATATGGACTACCATGTATGCCTGCTTGGGGATAATGTCAAGTTGGGAACTGTGAGAATCACTATAATCAACCTCTATGGGAGGAAGAGTGTGACGACTAATGGTAAATCTAGTGAAGGTCACAGTGCAAAAAAGTATAAAAAATAAACCAGAATAAGAGGAAACAACTGAAGAAAATAGAAAAAGATATGTATAAATAAGAAAAGTATTAAAAAAATATATGAAAAACAAAAGGCAAAAAAACTAAACGCATTATAAAAAATATATATAAAAAAATGAAACACCAAAAAATTAAAGGGGTTAGCGGTACTGAGCCTTCACGTGGCAGCCCTGTTTTGACTAATTTTACAGTACCACACAGTTCTAATGAATTTATTCTTTATTTGAATCAAAAGAATGGTTATGAACCACAGAAACCACAAGGCAAAACGATATGATAAAGGAGAAATATGCAATTACTTAAGGGAAATTGTACTTATTTTTCACATAAATATGCTTGTAACCAATCGCTTTAATATATAATTGTACTTATAATCACTTATCTATCATGCAAATATGCTAATCAGAATATTACATGGCCAAAACATGTATCAGGCACCAGTATTCCTGGTCTAGGAGGAATACAAAGGAGTAATGGTCATTTTAAGGACCTGACGGCCGCCATTTTGAAAAGGGGCCTTTCTTGGTATCAAACTTTGGTAAACTTTTACTATATTTAAAAGTACATCTGATACTACTGTAAACCACGAGAAACCTTTTGTTAGAATTTGTTAGGGGTCAAGTCATATTTGCAGCTGACTATTTCCTCTGACTTCTCTCATTGTTTTTTTTAGGTCTACCACGCCCCTCTGTTTGGATCAGCCACGCCTGTGCTTCATTTGCTACCATTTACCATTGTTGAAACAGTGTTTTAAATAGCTGAAAACATTTATACAGCTCTGTTTAGTTTATCATTGATTGGTGCTGAGTGCTGACTACTTGTAGGTAGTGCCTGGTTAACTAGTCTTGGTAATTTAAAGTAGGGGTTCTCCTGATTGGTAGTTAGTTATGGAACTTAGTAATTTTTCTCTTTTTGATTCTGTAGTCCAATAGAGCTGTTTTTATAGTCAGTGTGGGGTTCTTTTGTTTATTATTTTGCCCTTGGAGTCCCTGACACTTTATGTGCTTCCATTCCATAAATTTTGCCTCGTCCAAGTTTTCCCTGGAGGAGCCGTAGTCTCACCACAACAGCCCGGGTGATTTTGGTGTCTTTACACTGCAAAGGAGTGAATCAGTCAATGTTATTCCTGATAAAAATTGATCTGAGAGCATGTTTTTCCAAAATAAGAGTTGTAGTCTGAGCAAGAGAAGACCACTAATGTGTGAGGGGATTATTTAATAACACTACAGCGCATAGTATTGAACCTATTGAATTTTTTCATTTCCCTGTGGTCCCTGCGCACTCGTCTCACTGCCGGCTGCTCATTGAGACGCCGTTATTCCTCCAGCCTGGAGGTCAGGTCGTTTGGATGAAAATGATGCCGTAGCTCATTGTTTATATTACTCTGATTTGGAGGGAGGCTGCGCTTGTGTTTCAACAACTTTTTGTCCATTAGTTATTGATCCAGAAAGTCTGAATCATTAAATATCTTTGAAACTTTACGGCAGTACTTTAATGCAGTAGCCCCATGCACTTTAAAAATCCTTCTTAATATACGTTTATCACAATATCATCCACCATGCGCAATAACAGCAGAAACTTGTCAAGCCTCAACTCCAGCTTGAAGTAGAACTTCATCAAATTGTGTAAATGAGCCATATCCTATTCCTTAATTTGGGACTATCCATTCTTCGTCCGCACTCAGTTTCCATCATGACGCTACATGTTATAACATTTAATAACGTGAACAGTTTATTGTTATAACAATAAATTATTCATGCTAAAACATTAAAGTTTATCTTAATTAGTGAATTTGATTTCAATCAAAGTTAAATGATTTTATTTTTTACAATTTGTCTCCATCAGACAGCGGCGGCTCATATCTTCACCTACTGATTGAATCATAACACCAAAGACATAATGGATCTAACTACATTGAATTTCATAGAAAACTATTAGAGTCAAGATCGCCAATGCTAAAATATATTCACACAAGATCATAGACTCAATGTTTTTATCAAATGTCTGTCGCATTAGAAAAAAAATTTGATGAATGTGGGTATCAATTAAATGTATAAATGCACTGCCCTGTGCTTAATAAAACCCTGAATCATAATGCACTCATAGCCTGTAGTGCATACGATAGCAGACAATTGGGAGGCCTGTGTGTTGTGCTGGTAAAAGTCAGAGCCAAAGAAAAGCAAACTGCTCAAGTCCAAACCACAACTCGGTTTTAGAAGTTATTGATAGTGTTTCGATTAATGATTGTTAGTTCAGTGAAAGCTGACATACAAAAGAGCAAAAAAAAAATATTGCCATATCATTTCTGATGTTGAACAGAAATACAAAGCAGCTGCAGCTGTACCAATATGAATGCAATACTAGTACCATGGAACCTACAAACACACACAAACTTTATAAAAAGAAATGTATTTTAGGTAAATTACAATTTCTACAAAATGCAACTGCACATGTGTTGACCAAAACCAAAAAGAGAGAACTCATTACGTCCATTTTAAAGTCTCTGCATTGGCTACCGCGAGCTTCAGAATCAATTTTAAGTCCTTTTACTGTTTTTTTTAAAGCTTTGATGGTCTTGGTCTTCAGCCTTTTTACTGTTTTTATATATTTATATACTGTTAGCTTAATTTAATTTAATCTTAATCCTTTTATTTATTTATTTATTTAATGCTCCTTTAATAATTTATATTATATTAACATGTACAATTTTTCTCTGAATTTCATCCTCTTATATGTATTTATATATATAATTTTTTTTTACTATTCTCAATTTTCACTTTTCTTTTTACTGAGTTTTTGTCTTTCTTCTAACTCTGGCTCTAGTGTTTTCGTCATTGCAAATAGGCGAGACAGCATTTTCCTGAGATTCCACGTTCATCTTTTTACTAAATGTTTTTTTTTATTTTTTGCTCTTTTAAGCTTTGCATTATATGTTTGATTGTAAATAAATGTCTGTGTGTGTATGTGTGTCTTTGTTTATCGTAGAGTGGGGGGTATCTTTTCTTTTTGTGTTGCGTGTCATTGTATGTGGAGCACTTGTGTTGCAGTTTTCCGTATAAAAAGTTCTATATAAATAAAGTCTGATTGATTGAATGTATATTGTGATTTGGTGCAATATAAATACAATTGAATTGAATTGAACCTCTGACCTCAGTCAGCTCCCCTGGGTGTCTCGATATGATACAGTTCGATATGATACAGTGGTGTCATGGTTCGGTACGTTTTCGATACAGCAAAAAAGTACAAATGCCAGAGTAATGTCCTTAGCAGCATATAAAACAAAAGCAGATCCTTTTATAAAAAAATTGTAGTATTGTAGTAGTGTAACAAATTACATACAATTACAAAATAAACTTGTTTATTTATGGAACTCTGTTTTTACTGAGTTTATTGAGAAGAAAGATGAGAATGTCCACATTTTCTGTAAACAGCACTAATCTGCTTGATGTGACAATGTCACCTGCAGTGGAAGATACCCTCCACTAGGGACGGGCATTCACAGCCAAGTTATGCTGTGTGGTGAGGTAATGTGCCGTTACCTTTGTGTAGCCCTTTACGTGCTGCTGTTTGCAGTCAGAGCAGACCGCTTCATGGTGCTTCGGACAGGTGCTTCTGTTTGGGATTTTGTTTTATTATACAAAGCAATAATCCGCGGCTATAAATGAACCAAAAGCCGCAGTTATTTCTTTTGCCCTGTTTGAATCAGCTGAACAGCTCCTAAATGCTGTGCGGATACATTGTAGCCTGTGTGTTGCTCCTTGTTTCCCTCTAGCTCCACCTATTGACACGCTAGGCTGATGTCGGCGTAATGAGTTGACATGTCTATATTTAGGATAACAACGAATCGTTCTGTTTGTAACGTGTGCCGAACTGAAAGCCCCGTACCGAACGGTTCAATACGAATATGTGTATCGTTACACCCCTTATTCGTACTAATGTGTAATACACAGTAAGTAACAGTAATATCTTCCATAATAGCTTTGACCAATAGTTTTATACATGTATAACATAACGGTTTGTAATAAAGTATGCTAATAATATTAATTTTTACCTCATCACTATGCATTTTGCCACCTTCATCACAGAGATGAACATAAACAGAAAATGGGAATAGGCATCCCTTTCAAGTTATTATGGGGAATGGAATAAAAGTGCTTTTGTCACAAAAAGGATCCTAGTTTGCAGGTGAATACAGGCTAGAAACGGACAGCCTACTGAAGGAGGTATCTTAGAGGAAAAGTTTTTGTATAAGGGAGAGTCGATCATGCTGGTAGTATAACTGTTGTTATTCCTCCTGTCTGCGGGTTAATGTTAGGAAAAATACAATGAAGAAAAAAAACTAGACAAGCATAAATAAAATCAGAAAAATCCTGATGAGATAATTATTGTTGAATATAGTGTAATGTAAAAGTTGGTGTCAGTGTATGATTACAAACTTTTTAATATGTAAAACCTCTCATTCCCATACCAACAACATTTTGTTCATTGTTGAACTACTTCCGTTTATCAGGCTAAATTAAGATTTATTTGATTTGAAGAGCTGCAGTCAAGATTTAAGATAGATTTTTTACACGCATGTAGACTTTAGGTTGCAATCTATCAGAATTTCAAAGTTGTCATTTATGGCAAGTCATTAAAGAAAAGTATTATTAGCACTGACAGCATTTACAACTGTACATCTGCCTAGATACTAACCAGATACTGAAGGTGTTCTATACACCCAGCCAATTCTTCTTCCCTCTATAGTGAGTCACTTTGCATTGATTCTTTCCTGAGTTCAAAAAATGCTGCAATTGTCTAATTTTCTAAAGAAACAATTGCTGCTATCTGAAGGAATTTAAGGTTTTACAGAATCAGATGAAATTCCTTCCTCAAGGTCAAAAATGAAGCAATTTATTCCTGATGCTTTTTTATTAATTAGAATTTAATTTTGGAGTATAAGGACCATATTTTCTCATTAGAAATGTGACAGAGAAGGGTAAGTCTCATTTTATTCTAAGAAATATGAAAAAAAACCTCACAAAAGGTTTTCAGCAGTCAACGAATCCCCACAGCAGGATGCTACAGTGGCAAAGCAACTACTTTAAACTTATCAGCCTTGTTTTTACACTCTTGATCTCACTGTAATATGACAACCATGGTACAACATGAAAATCATGTGCTGCACATTTTAGAGTGGCCTTTTATTGTGACCAGCCTAAGGCACAACTGTGCAATAATCATGCTGTCTAATCAGCATTTTGATATGCCACACGTGTGAGGTGGATGGATTATCTCGGCAAAGGAGAAGTGCTCACAAACACAGATTTAGACAGATTTGTGAATAATATTTGAGAGAAATAAGCCTTTTGTGTACATAGAAAAAGTCTTTGATCTTTGAGTTCAGCTCATGAAAAATGGGGGCAAAAACAAAAGTATTGCGTTCATAATTTTGTTCAGTGTATATATACACACAGATATTTGTGCATCTGCACTTGCTGTTTTAGTCTTCCAAGCCATCTAAAAGCCATCATCAGTTCTACTGTCTGATCATGGGGAGTTCCAAGACATTTAAACCACTGCAGGTGGTTAGGGGCTGTCAAGATCACGTGAGGTTGCACGGCACTCTTGAGAGTCATCATTGCCATGTTAATTAAACTGTGAAGTGTTGGGCAACAGCATGTGAAGGGTTTTCGGGACAGCACTTCAAAGAAAGCTGATACTCACAGAACTCATCTATGAAGGGATGACAGATCCATCCAATACAAGTAGTCATTCCAGCAGATGATTGTAAATCGCAATGTTGGTCAGTCTACTGTGTCCACAGCGAAATATCTCATAGAACGATCATAACATGCATTCATTTTTGTACAGACATGTTTTATCTGCAGAGGGTGAATCCGCATCACTTTGTTGATCCCCTGACTCTTCCTCTACTGCCACCATGAGGTTTTGATTACATTATTCAACTACTGGAGGAAATTTGATTCAGATATTTATGATGCCCAGGGCATCAATGACTTCAGTGATCCACAGACATTTCATTTAGCGCCACCACCAGGGCAAATTTTTATATCAAACTCAATTAGTGTGTTAAATATCTGATCATTCACTGGTTGAATTGTCCAAAACTTTTCATTGAAACATGTATGATTCCTACAGATGAGTTATATATTATCTTGACAACTATTAGATGGTCAATGCTCGTCGATGCTCCGACAAAAAAAGCAGTGTTGCCAGCCATGCTTTGGCCGAACTCTTTGCAATAAATGCAATGCATGATATTGGCTGTTTTATTATATCTGAGACACGGAAATATGACAAGCCATTCCTTCTGAAACACATATTGGCCTGTTTGGATGTGGTGGGCTCTGGCTCTGACTCTGACTCAGATGAGGCCATCTCCAGGGTTGACAGGTGGTGAAGCGGGACAGGTGTTACGGGCACAGCATCCATCTACAAAGCATTTATCTATAAAACAAACAATTATAGTTCTTTTCATTTTTGTTGCTCAAGGAGTAATATAGCCTACAAGGTTTTATCAGGTTCACCCATACTCTATCTCTGATTGGCTCAGACCGTGTAACCCACTAAGCTATACCAGCTGAAGACAAAATCTTTATTGGCAAGAAAAAAAATTACAACTGCAAAATGATCACATAGAGTACCATCATTTTAGCATTTCCTCTACTAACACTTTTCATATTTGTACACTTTTTGTTATTTGGACTTTTTTTTACAGGTTGGAGGACGCATAATCGCCAATATTAGTTTTTCCGTCTTGTGTTTACATGCACTCAGCCTTTCCACAGCAATCAGGTTTCAATGGTGTCTGACACACATTATTCTGATTAAAAACCTGTTCACTAGGAGTATTCGTCGCTGGGAGCACTCTGAGGTGACCGCCTGATGACAGTTACATCAATAATGAAGATGACCAAAGAGGGTGATACAAAATAAAAATAAAAAAAATTATTTATAACAATACATTTACATCACACCATTTCTAGAACAAGACTGATATGACCTTAATATTTATCACTCTTTAACAGAAAAAAACAGTTTCTTTGTGAGTAGAGTGCAGTAGATATCATACAGCAAAGATTTTTATATTGTATATATTGATTTAATCATTTTTTTAGCTTTAACTGGTTCCAACTTCAGAAATGTAAGGATTGTATGCTCTTCATTGCGATTTATGAAAAATATAGCCAGCATTTGTTTTTTGAAAATTTGTGCTATTTTTTTAAAATAAAATTGATAATGTCAATGTGAATGTTAATAGCAGCTCTAAAAGCCCTGGTATAACTCAGTGGATTACACCACTGACTTTGGTACAGAAGTTCTGCATGGCCAAATCCAGTGTGGAACTTTAGGCAAGGCCCTTAATGCTACCTGCCTACCCCTGATATGACTGAACTTATTGTAAGTCGCTTTGGACAAAAGCATCAGCTAAAACTTAATGTGAATGTAAAAAGGCACCCTAACCTTAACCAAAATAGAACCAGTTTCCATTGTGTATCTCAACATTTATTTCAACAAACCCTATACAAGGGGTCGCCAACACGTCACTCACGTCTGTTCTTGGCATAGGGGACATAGGTCGTCACCTCGGGCGCAGAATGTCAGGGGGTGCCACAAGGATGACATTTCTTTTTTCAAATGTGCATGCGCAGCAGCAAGCGAGACCAGTGTGAGGGAGACAATCCCCAGTGAGGCTGCACAGATCGGCGTGGGGGCGTACCCAATGGACCGAGGGACGTGAGAGGAGGCGTTGTGGGGTCTGCGGGGGGGTGAAGCGAGCCCTGTGCAGGATTCAGTCCTTAGAGTTCCTAAGCCCCGCTGCTGCACAAACAGCTTTTCACCTGATTACTCAGAGTTCGGTGAAGCTCGACTCAGTACATAATTCTGAACCGGAGAACAACATGCCTTTGTCGTGATTGCCCAGTTCTCTCGTTGATGAGTCCCAGCTGCCAGAGCGCTGATCAGCTGTTTATTCAAAATGTATTGTAACGTGCATCCAAATTCAGCACTGCGCTTTCTAAACAACACACGTGCCATGTGTGAGACTGATAAGGTTAAAGGTTCTCAAGATTTCTTGAATTATTAGAAGATGTCTCCAGCAGTCTAAATATATATATAATGGCTAATGGTTATGCGGCACACATTGTCACACAGGTCAAGAAGTAAACAAAATGCGTGAATGGCATGTGTTAAATATTTCACAATTAACATAAAGATTTACGCGTTCAATTTGACGGCACTAATATATATATACATATATGTGTGTCGTCAAATTAAACGCAAGACCCCTGCCCTATACTATACACTCTTTGAAAAAGTAACTACATCTGTTTGCTCAAATAAAGAGCTCCGTTGTTCTGATGAATCTGACCATTGAAGATGATTGTCATTCAAAACATTTTACAGAATAAAAGGTTTCCTAAACTCTGATGAAAAATTAAAAATCAATATAAAAACCCCAAATATATATGAAATTTGTTTTGACTGACAGACATAAAAATTATAATGAATGAAAAATGAAACAAAAATGACCTGCAATTCACTAAAAGATGTGATTAAATAACATTTCATGATAATGACCTACATTTACAGCACAATTTGAGATATGCTGTATTTTGTTTTTATTTCACGGTCTTGTGTATTCATTTTTAATTTAATATTGAACATGTTTAGTCTTCCAACACTTGATGGCAATCAATTAATTATTCCATACCTTTACTAGTCTTATCATAATATTCAAATAAAATACAACCATTGAGTGCTTAGTATGACAATAACATCAGATTAGACAAATTAAACTATTTTCTTCCATAGGGACCATTCATTTTAATCACACAATCTCCAGTGAGTATCATTAAAGCTAATTTTAGAAAAACTGAAGAGAAAAAAAGCACACAAATGTTGGCTCAAAAGTATGCATCAAAGAGAGGAGGATGAGAAAACTATTTACTCATAACTCTGGCGCAATATTTTTATTTTAAATTTTATGGACAATTAAGGAGTGTGATCCACAGAAAGATGTCATCAGTTATGACTGTTCTGCTTTCACTCCCAGAGCGAAACAAGTCCTCATCAGGGGTTCAACATTTGGATGAGGTGGACATGAAGTGAAAGGGTAGGTGGGAATAAATACTGCCGTCACCAGTGGGACGCACCAGCACGGACGTAATTTGGGGGGGGGGACACAGGGGACATGTCCCCTGCACTTTTTCAAAAGGCCGTTTTGGTCCCCTGCAGTTTTTACCGTCCAAAAACAATGTTACGCTATAGTAAACAGAGACCCGTCAAGCACTAGGACCAAGCGGAAAACGGCTGCTCAAGCTGAAGCCTGTTTCCCTTGGTTTAGACCGCCCACAAGCTCCTCGATTGACTCTGCCATTTCTTGTGTGATTGGCCGTCCCCGCTGTCACTCCATCTTGCTTGCACACCGGAGGATTAATCTGCCACGGTAAATTGGGCGTTTGTTCTGCCTGGGTCACGACAGCTAGAAGGATTGTAATATCAGAGGTTTCATTTACATTAACGTTTGAATCGGTGTCCATTTGCGTATGTGCGTGCGTGCGTGCGTATGTGTCGTGTGTTTGGTAATGAGGCACAGCAGCAAAGCCAGGATGTCTAAAAAACGAAAAGTGGACATAAGAGACTTCTTTAGAAGTCTCTTATGTCCAGTCAAAGTGTAAGTTACTCAAAGAAATGCCTTACACCCATCCTGCAACACCTTCACTGGCTCCCAATAAAGCAGCATATCCACTTCAAGAGCCTCCTCATCAATTACAAAGTTCTCAATAATCTTGTAAAGTGTCTTTGAGTTTTTATTGAAAGTGCTGATAAATAAAATGTATTGTTATTATTATTATTATTATTATTATTATTATTATTATTATTATTATTATTATTATTATTATTATTATTATAACTGTAGAGCCTCAACAATGCAAAGATTTTTAACACACATTTTTACACTTATTTTCATGTATTATTTTTATGTTGAAAGGCATCAACTGTTTAAAAAAAGGAGGGAGAGCAGGAGAGGGTGGAGGAGGTAGAGGAGGAGAAGCTGGAGGAGATGTAGGAGAAGAGGCTGGAGGAGGTAGAGGAGGAGAAGCTGGAGGAGATGTAGGAGAAGAGGCTGGAGGAGGTAGAGGAAGAGAAGCTGGAGGAGATGTAGGAGAAGAGGCTGGAGGAGGTAGAGGGAGAGAAGCTAATGGAGATGTAGGAGAAGAGGCTGGAGGAGGTAGAGGAAGAGAAGCTGGAGGAGATGGAGAAGAGGCTGGAGGAGAGGTAGAGGAGGAGCTGTAGGAGGAGAGGCTGGAGGCTCACAGGTGAGGTTGAAAGAATAAACATATGTTAGTCATGAGATTAAGCATTGTGACAAATGTTAGGGTGATGATAATCTGTATCAGAGCTTTCAAAGTTCAAACACCATGCATCTATATATTTTGTCAGATGAAAGAAGCAAACTGGCCAGGTACAGTTTTATATTGAGGTCGGTGTACTAAAAAGTCTGTGTAAATGTGTAAATGTATTATTTTATTGGTAAGAAATAGTAGCGACTAAGCAGTGAGTTCATGAGCTGGGTCAGGAACTCACAGTAGGGAGGGAGTGACATAAACTAGTTTGGCAATATTTGGCAATATTTTTCGTCATTATTGTAATTAATTAAATGATAAGTTGCTCATAGATATTCCACCTTTTGTTATGTTTATCTTAGCTCGATCAGCAGCAGCCAGGGGTCAGTGGATGCTCAGGCAGTAAAGGAGCAGATGGAGGAGCAGGGCCGGATCAGATAACTGAGCCATATCAGCCCAATCTAAAAGAAATAGCAGTTCCATAACTTGCAAACAGAACCCTACATTTCCAAGAGAAATGGTTTAAAGAATTTCCTTGGATTCATTACAGTCATAGTATGAATGGAGTCCTGTGCTTTTACTGTGTAAAAGCATTTCAACTTGACAAGTCTTCACTGGCGAAAACACTGATTCAGCATTTGTCTCTGCTGGGTTCAGAAATTGGAAAAAGGCTGTGGAGAAATTTACAGATCATACAAATAGCAAGTCTCATAAGCTTGCAGTTACTACACATTGTCAAAAAGCAAATCCAATTAATTCTCAGCTTTCTAGTGCATTGGCAGCATCACAGCAAAAGGCAAGGGCATGCTTGATGAAGATCATGAGCTGTGTGCAATTCCTAGGCAGACAAGGCCTGGCTCTCAGAGGCAATGAATCTGAGGAAGGAAATCTTTCTCAGTTACTCAGGTTGAGATCAGATGATGACTCCATCCTGTTGGAGTGGCTTAATTCACGTTCTCATGATTACACAAGCCCCAAAATCCAAAATGAGTTGTTGAGCATAATGGCAAACTACATTGTCAGAGATATAGCCACTGAAATCAGATCACAACCAGAGTTGCAATACTCCATCATTATTGATGGAACACATGACATTACTGGGACCGAACAGGAATCAATCTGTCTTCGCTACGTTGACCACGACCTAATTCCTCATGAAGTATTTGTTGGTTTATATGAAGTGTCGCTCACAATAGGACAAAACCTAGCAAATGTAGCCAAAGATGTGCTGCTTCGTCTCAATTTGTCTCTCGATGGGCTCTGGGGACAGACATATGATGGAGCAGCAAATATGTCCGGAAAATATGCTGGTGCACAGGCCTATCTTGCACAAGCACAACCACTGGCACTGTTCGTACACTGTGGTCCCCACTGTGTTAATTTGATAACACAGGCAACCTGTGCAGCCTCATCTGTCGTCCGTGATGCACTGCAGTGGGTCCATGAATTGGGGCATCTGTTTGGACTTTCAGGAAAGTTCAAGACCATCTTCTGCAACATTGCCACATCTGAACTTGGATCATTTACCACACTGAAGCCACTGTGTCCTACACGGTGGACTGTGCGAGGCGCAGCAGTCAAACAGTATGATGTTGCTCAGTTTGGAGGAGATGGCTTCAACCAGTGGCTCCGAAACAGCTACGAAGGCAAATGGTCTCCTCGACAGATTCAAGAAAGGGAACACAGTGCTTGGACTCCATCTTGCTTTGTAAGTTCTTGAGGAAATGGAATGCCTCAAAAAATCATTACAAAAGTGAACCATCACAGTTGCAGGCATGCAGGCTGCAGTAGATTATGTCAAGACAGCTCTGCAAGAGAAAAGAACAGAGGGAACATTCCAACAGATCTTTGACAGTGCAACAGAGCTGGTCACCTCACTAAACATCAGCCCAATTTAAATGCCTCGTATCCGCAGGCCACCGAAACGCCTAGCTGGTGAAGCTGAAGCACATGCCCCAGCAGCTTCTGTTGATTACTTCAGAAGGGTGTTCTTCAAGATGCAGATGTGCAATTCAGAGAGCGGTTTCATCAAACAAGCCTTGAAATTCTTCAGAAGTTGGAGAATGTGCTTGTAAATGGAAAAAGGGATGCCATTGTAGACCAGTATCCAGAGATTAACAGGAGGATGTTGGATGTGCAGTTAGCCATGTTCAAGTCAAAGAACACCTACATATCAAGCACAGGAGCAGCAGACATCCTGAGAGGCATGCTGCCTGAAGTCAGAGGTCTTTTTGATCAGGTGGAGGTCCTTGTGAGGCTGTTGTTGATTGTTCCAACATCGTCTACTGAAGCTGAGAGGAGTTTCAGCGCACTGAGGAGGTTAAAGACCTGGCTTCGCAACTGCATGAAGCAGAAACGCCTGAACAATGTGGCAGTTTGTCACATTCACCAAAAAAGGGTTGATGCCTTGGACAGGAAGAAAATCTGCCAGGAATTTATCTCTGCCAATGATCGAAGACAACATGTGTTTGGAAGCTTTGGATGAGCTGAAATGTTGACCCTTCTGTGGTCATTCACTAAACTTAGGGAATCGAAGGAAACATTATTAAAAAATATAGACTAAAATATTCTTCAACCACTTTGATGCAACAGTAGAGATGACAGAGACTGGTGAGAGATGGAAAAACACCTCCAGCGAGCCTCGCTTCCTCCTCTACAACACTTTGTACCGGCCTTTGCTCGTCGGTTGGTAGGAATTTTGCTCTTCTTTGATTAACCGTGTAATCTCTGTTTTGGCTTTCTGTACAGCCAGTTTATTTGCACTTTCAATTGTTCACTTTTCATTTATATCAAAAATAGGATTTTCTTCCTGCTTAAAAATGACAGTGGTTCTCTGTTTAATAAAATTAATTACTTGACTACTTGTACTGAATTATGGACATTTTATTCAATTTCTCCCCACCTGTGATATTCCTGCCAGTTTGACCTGCCCACCACTGGGTGGTACTATGTAAATGAGGTCTGTTTACCATATTCCAAAAATAAGTGTAAAATTGGTGGTACTGAGTTGGAGTGAAGTTGACTAACAAGGTGAAACAGAATTGGGTGATCATTTTTGCTACATGCTTTACAACCAGTCAAACCAAAAAAGGGAACAGTAAACTTAAAAGTAACAATAGAAAACTAGAAGAACTGCTAGAAAACACAGTGAACTGAAAGAGTTAGAGTTTTATTAAAAATACTTGTGTCCCCCCAACTTCTGAAATCAAAATTTGGTCCTTGCGCACCAGCGTTCCATTTGATTAATGTGGCATTTACAAAGTGGAACCCTAGTAATTGTACAGATATGTGAACATCGTTGCATATATCGCCCTGCTGAAATTAGATCAGAGCTAAAACTGTTTACCAATATTTGGAGCTTGACATTTATTGAAAGTGGCCTTCACTAAAAGTCATTGCTAAAGCGTGAGATATTTTCTGATGAGCCTTTGAAGTTCCGACATCTTCTGGGCCAATGAGACAGAGGCTGGTGTGGTATTAGTGCCATATATCAGTCACATCACCTGTGAAAGAAGTACGGTACGTGGTAATATGTGAAAAACAGCAGTACAGCAAATCCACAAAGGACTGGAGGTGAGATCCAACACAATACTAGGGCAGCTATGTCTGTCAGTTGGTCTGCCCACCACTGGTTGAATTGAAAATATGCATAAAAACAGAGATGCACTTCATATGACCAAGTCCTGCTATGACTGTTGATGCATTCATATGGGAGTTATCATATTTCAAGTTTCTGATTTGTACAGTAAATAGTGCTTATAGCAACGTCCAAGTCACACTTATGAATCTGATGTGGTTTTATGTATTTGACTTTGAATTTACTAACATGTAAGTACATGAAACAAATACACATTCTATCTCTGTCTGTCTATCTATCTATCTAGTCCCCTGTTTCCCTGGACAAAAATGTGAACATATGAAGGAAACACTGAACAGTGCTGACAACCTGGACATTTGTGCTGAAGATGTCTTTCCTTTATGTATATATGGTATGGGTTACTATGCTCCATCTATTGCTCATTTGACACTTGGCAATTTAGCCGTCAAGAATGAATCAACTTTGTTTTCATCTCACGCTAGTGTAAAACCGTTGTGTTGTTCCTGTCCCTGTGCCTTTGCCCTAAGTACAACAGACAGCACCAGGGTGAGCATGACATCTCTGCTGTATATGCCACTATCTGCTGAGAAGACCCCGAGGCCAAGAGATGAAGTCTCAGCAGAGGTTTATACACATTTGTACACTGCTGGAAGAGCCGTCAGAGGCAATTTAGGGGTTGTGTCTTGCCCAAGGAGACATTGGCATGCAAACTAGGGGAAACTGGGATCAAACTGCCAACTGTCGGGTTAGTGAACAACCGACTCTACCTCCTGAGCCACAGCCGCCCGTAAATAAAACTAAGCTAAATCTAAATCTGCTATTCCTTCAGCTATCAGGCTACTAAATGCAACCAGCACTTGTTGTCACTGGCTTTTTGATGATTTTGATGTCGATGCTGATGTTGATGTTTGATTGCTGTTGTTAGTTATGTATCTATTTATTTTATTTATTTACATGGATTGGATAGACTGAAAAATGAATTGCACCTTTGGGATTATAAAGTAATCTGAATCCAAATCAAGTATCAGACATGCTATATTTCAATGCCAATATCGAAGGGAATACAATATTACAAAATTATATGCAGGGTGCATCTCAAAAACAATTGAATTGTGTATAATATTTTTTCACCTCAAATCCAAACCAACTGCTCAAACTTCACACTGGACTTCACGCAACTTGGATTCTGTACCTCTCTACTTTTCCTCCAGACCCTTGGACCTAGATTTCCACAATTTATTTTATCCAAAAAGAGGATTTTGGATCACTGAGCAACAGTCCGGTTCTTTTTCTCCTTAGCCCAGGTAAGACGCTTCTGACGTTGTGGCCCATTTCCTGAAGACGTTGTGCCTGGTGGCTCTTGATGCACTGACTCCAGCCTCAGTCTGCTCCTTGTGAAGCTCTCCCAAGTTCTTGATTCGGCTCTACTCGACATTCTTCTCAAGGCTGCAGTCATCCCTGTTGCTTGTGCACCTTTTCCTACCACACTTTCCCTTCCAGTAAACTGAATATGCTTTGACGCACCACTCTGCAAACAGCCAGTCCTTTCAGTGATGACATTCTGTAGATTAAACTCCTTGTGAAGGGAGTCAATGATTGTCTTCTGGACAATTATCAAGTCAGCAGCCTTCCCATGTATGAATAGTAATTTAATTTATAGTATTTATATACCTTTTTTTCTGTCAGACTATGAACTCATCTGCTCCATAGAAAATGGGCTGGATTCCAAGAACAGAATATCTTCACAAGAATCCCTCTAACTTCTCTAAAGCCACAAAAATTAACGAAATTTAGCTTTGTCAAAGCAATTTCCACTGGTAAGAAAATAATGGTCTTACAGGGAGTGAGATTTGGCCGAAATGGAGGGGAAATAATTTGTTTTGCACCTTTAGTATATACTGCACATTCTGTAGGATGTAAACAACCAACAGTTTAAAGCTTTGGGCCTTTTTTGTTGTGATCAAATTGTTATTTTATTTTTTCTTATATTCAAACATAAACAAAATGACACAACAACAACATAATACTTGTTACCTGTATTTGGGCCTTTTGAGGGAAATTCAAGTTCAGTATGTTTTTTAGAAAGTTACATTTTGATGAAAAAATGTGTCAAAAAAGAAAAGGAAAAAGATCAAACATACATGTTGTTGTTGATTATGAGCATGCCATATAAATGTTTTTAAGGATGGAATTTTACATTTTAATTACATGCTTAAATTTTAAACTTGGAAAATGTCCTTGGTATTTAGTGACATTTAGTGACATTTATTGGCAAAAATACAGTTGGCTATGAGAAAACAAGTGTTTTAGCAGCAGTCAAGAATAATGTATTTCTATTGTTCCTGAAACTGAATATGTGGTATGAATTAGCCATGGGCTCCAAAAGTCTCATCCTAACTGGATCAAATTCCCAAAATCATGGTGTCACAAGTTCTGAATTAAATAATTATGCTTTTACAGTATGCATGTACCTCAGATAAGGAAAGAGCAATATATACTCACTTTTTGCATTCTGATTATTTATTAAATGATTTGGCTGTTTAGCTAAGGCTTTAGATGAAATTCCTTTGAACAAAACCACCTAGCTTCCCTTGATAGATTTTCATGATCCAAAGTCATTTAGTTTATTGACATATTTTTCAAGCCACGTTAGCAGCAGGACACCATCAGATCTTAACCAATCCAGTGCAATATCTCTTTGTCTTCATAATGTATTAGCACAAACTTTATAAACTAAAAAATCTGTAATACTCACACACAGGATTATTCGACTCTGGAAAGATATCACAGTGGCACCTATTTGGTAAGTACTTTTGTCACAGCAACAGCAAAGTAAACAGTAGGAATGCTAAATGGTAAATGGACTGCATTTATATTGTATTTTTCTAGTCTTTACAAACACTCAAACTGCTTTACATCACAGATCACGTTCGCCCATTCACACACACTTGCTATACCCTACGTAGCAAGAGCTGGGGCGGCTGTGATTCAGGAGATAGAGAGGGAAGTCCCACAAACGGGGAGGTCGGTGGTTAGCCTGGGACCCTGATGAATTCTGGGAGCTCATTTCATTTGCTCTGCCAAACTCTATGGACTATGGATCTCCTCCATTGGAAAGTGATTTCTCTCCTGCAGAAAACTTGCCAGTCCAATCACAACCGATTATCTGATAATGGGCGGGGCTTGTACCATTTCTCCTACAAAAACGGCAACACTCGTTCACAGACATTGTGGAATCATCATCACATCATCTCCTCCCTGCTCTGGTCTGTTGACATTTTTGGTTGCTCAACAGACGTCACATGATTCGTTGCTCTCACTGGTTGTAGGTCTATCCACTCTGCGTCCGTTGGTAACGCCTCTTAGAAATCGAAAATGAACTGAGAGGTCCCAGACTAATATGCATTTGAGTATTAGTCTGGCCAACCATGCTATTCTCACACTGCCTGCACAGAAACTTGGGGTTGTCATACTTTGCTAGTACCCTTGCTGCATAAAGGGACGGGCTCCATTCAAATAAACACACACACTATTTCATACCGTGCTACTGAATGTGGCTTTAAACCCCATTTAAACCAGATCCAGGAGATTGAAGGGGCACCTAACTACGTCTTTCTGCTTGCTTAAGCCTGTAAGTACTATACAAGTAGTGAAAGTAGATAACAAGTCTAAATTTGTTCCCTTGATCTGTTTGTTAACAGCTCACCAGCCCCACCTAACTACCTGCATACTAAGACTGTACAGTTATGTGGTGAGAATGTTTATTCATACCTAGTGTAAAACAAAGAACTATTGATTGATTCCATTTATCCAGATACACATACATTCATAGTAATACCAGGGATAAATGGAATTATTTAACAAAAAGGCATGCAGAGACCAAAAAACACCATCCAATCTACCCAGAAGAAAAATCTGTTTTCCAGTAGCACATGATTTATTGGGAAGACACAAAATTAGGCAGGAATAGAAGCTTGAATAAGAAGCTGATATTTACATTCTCTGATGCAATTAGGGAATTTGTTCAATTGCGTAAAAAAGGAAAACTGCAATAAATTCAACACAACAATTCAAACATGTTAGACAAAGATAGAAATCATAATTAACAGACTTCCCGCATTGCAACACTTCTCTGTCTGTGGCCAATCAAAACAGAAAAGACAAAGTATGCTGTAAAGTGTTTTTTTTTACACAATGAACCAATGACAGTATCTTGGGCTGCAACCAACAAGGCCTGCAAATGATAAAATACACCTCCACCAGCAAAAGTACAGAGGTGCCTTATGAATCAACAACATTTGTCTGCTGACACTATTGTGTACTTTGCACAGATTATTCTCCACAAATCAATGGGCCATTGCAAATTCATGTTGTTATTCTAGTCACAAAACCAGAAAGTGAAAAATAAGCAAGACTTGACAAAAACATTGAGAAATACATACAGTATGTCACACAGCTCAAAGTGAGTTCTGTCTTTGTTTGTGATACTTTCACAGCAGATGCCAAGAAGGAAAGCTGTAGTAGAATGGCTGTACTAACAGCTTTTCCAGTACATGTACGTTATTTCTCCGCCCTGTGGAAATATGGAAATATCGGTGGTTTGAGGATTAGGGGCTATGATTCATTACGACTGAAATTAATTACAGAGAGAGGCGGCCGATGCATCCACAGTTTTAGCATATTAGGGTCCCTTCATCCACTGAATGGTAAATGTCTAGAGGAGAGTGTGGGGGTTGGGTTGCATAAAAAGCATGTGTGTATGTCCAGGGGCAGGTTAAAGGGGCAAAAAACTAAACAAAGATGAGGCCATTTGGGATATCAACATTTTCCTCAGATGTATTATAAAATTCCAATGACAAACTGTATATGACTAAAAGCAGATTATATTCACTTACAATCCAAGAAAAAATTAACTTACCACTTTCATATGAACAGTTCTAATGAACGCTGTAAACACGACCCTAATTGAAAGCAGAAATTATATTGCACCTTCTAAAAAATGTCGTATGTTAGTGTTGTTATTGTGAATATATACAGTAGGACTACTCTCTCCCAAATTTCTCACCTCTCACCAACCGGTCGCGGCAGATGTTTCGCTCACGACTTAGTCTGGTTCTTTTAAAGATTTCTTCCTGTTAAAAAGGATTTTTTTCACCACAGTCGCAAAGTGCTGCTCATTGTGGGAACTGTTGGGTTTCTCTGTAATATTCTGAGGTCTAGACCTCACCATGTATAGTGCCTTGAGAAGATGTATGTTATATAAAATGAATTGAATTGAATTAAGTATGGCTATGTAAGCATTTAGCTACAGACTCATGGAGGAAATAGCATGACTGCAGATTTTGTACCTTCTTTCTGTTGACTTTTGGACGCATTTCTACTAGCTATAAGACATCTCTGCTTACTCTAGTATCTAGTTTTTCACAACAGTTTTCATCTCTTGGTGACATTTTGTCATCTTAAGGCGTTATAACTCAGTCAGGCATGTTGGAGTTGCCCGTTTCTGGGACACTAAAGATCAGCCTTGTGCCACTTTGTAGGGGTATTTCTCTCTCCCCCCCCCCCCCCTTCTTATTACAAATGTGTAATCGCATACTGCAAAAATACTGTATGCATTTTTTAAATCCTATTACCTCTCCAGATTTTTTCCAATTAGCTGAACTACTACCACAATCTTTCATGTATCCCCTGATTATTACAGAAGTACCTCCCTTATCCAGAACAACTGGCATAGTGTGTTCCCTCAGTGGTGCTTTCCAACATGATGTTATACGCTACAATGCCAAGAAACTAGGATAACTATACATGGTGAAGAAATACTGTTTCACCTAAACACATTTAGTTATATTAACCAGATTATTTTTCCTGCTGTAACATATAAAAGGAAACCGGGTTTCTCACTCAGACGTTTATTATGAAATTAGACTACTGCTGAAAGTGTGGAATAATCACATTTCTATGGAGCTTCAGTGTTTATTAGAATGAAACTCAATGATGTTTTGACAGACTTTCAACCCAGGGTCCCACAAGCGGCAGGGGGTAATACATAATGAATCAATCTCAAAAAACTCTTGACACGATGAGCAACTCTCCGAAGGCACCTTGAGTAAAGGAGAAATAATAGAGATGGGGAAACTCAACATCTCAGTGAGACAAACATTTGTAATGCCTCAAATGCACAGTCTGACCTCAACTTTACCTTGCACTGTACTGGGCTTCATCAAAGAATTGCCCCGCTGACGTTGACTCTGACCCGAGCCCTATATGTGAGCGAGAGAGTGCAAGTGTGAACAATACTCGTCTTCTGTCTGTTCCCCTAACCTCTAGTCTACTTTATGCTGCTCTTTTAATCCCCTTGATTGCCTGGCTAAAATAAAGGCTTCCCCACCATCACAGAGGTTCCCATGATGCCTCATGAGTTCTCCCCTTTTAGAGCGCTTGTCCCTGGGCACGGTGTGTATGATTTCCCCCTGTGCTCCTCTCTGGCTCAACATGCTGCTCACACCGCTCCCCATCTACACTGTCATGTTTGCGGCTCTAGTGTGAGCAGATGCTATCAAGACTGAACTTTGCACCATAATTCTAACCCATTTTACAGTGAACATCTAATATAATGCTAATCAAATTGCTTGCAGAGTAACATGTTAAATTCGACCCATCGTAATTATACAGTACGTAGGACAATCTGTGATGCCGATGCTCCCAATTTTTAACTATTAAACTAAAATAGTCACAATAGCAGGATCTCGCTACCAGGTCAGAAGTGACTCAAGATGTATCCTCACAAAAAAAATCTAAAGGTTGGTGCAATAAATATGATAAAGCATAGCACTTTTTGCAAGGAAGAAAAACAATCCTTTTTCCTAAACAATGTTCAAAACATGCGATCTACTTTATCTTAGTCACTTGAAGATGGGGCAGAAAAAGCTATGAGATTCTTCCATCAAGAGATGTTTTTCCATTTCCTTGCTTCTCATTGAGGTTACTTTATTTGTACTCTTTGTGAGTGCGGGCTAATAGCCCCTGAATGCAGCCTGAATTATAAGGTGAAATAAGTCAATCCATTACTCGGATGGTTAGTCAGACTGCCACTTTTGATGACATCTCTGTAAATAAGTGGGTTTTAGCATAAGGTCTGTGTCTATGCACTTGTACCTTCTTTGATGTCAAGCAGCTCTCTGGCTCAGGGGTTGTGAATGTCTCCAGTCACTTGAAAATGAACAGATCTATTTACTAGCATGTAGCGGCAGCTATACAACTGATATTGAATAAAAGGAAAAAAATAGTCCAAAGTGAGGAGTGTTGGTACCTTAACAAAGCAAATATCTAAACATTGATTTGTGTGTGTGTGTGTGTGTGTGTGTGTGTGTGTGTATGAATTTGTATGGTGGCACTTTTGCGTTTTGTTTGCTTTTGTTGATTGTCTTGTTGCGTTGATGCTTGTAGTGTATTCTTATTTCTATTCATGATTTGTTTTAATGTAAAGCACTCTGGGTTTACTTGTAATGAAATGTGCTATTCATAAAAAATTGACATTGACATTGACACCTTTCAGCTACAGATTAGTGTATCTCAACACTTACTGTCACAAATATTTAGTCACATTGATACCCTGCAGAAATCCTTAATCACATTATGTGTACCAGCAAGTGCTTGTGAAGTGGTTGGGTGGCTCCAGTGTTTTCTCTCCTTAAAATATGTGAATCAACAAGCAGCCTGTGTAGTTTGAGGTTCTTTAATGTATGTTTCTTCTGCCTTAATGTGACTGCAGCTGACTCCAGGCCAGCACACGTAACCAGTCACTTATAACTAGATATTATGTTGTGAAATTCGGAATCTGACAGAATGCATTAAACCAAGCAGACTGCAGATGCAAAAGGAGCAGCCAGGCCAAAGTGATGATTTCCAATTCCCCACTGATTATATCATATTTTCCTTTGCTTCCAACCAAACAAAGGATCAAATTGTGCAGCAGAAATGTTTTTGTTTTGACAAAGATTCCGATTGTTTGCCGTATTGGATACCTGGATACATCCGACAAAAGAAATTACTGGTCATGTAAACATGTTTTTTTTACCCTATAATCTACAAGAAATTTCAGAGAAACTACTTTTTTTTTCTTCTTTTTTTTCTGAAGCTACATGAAGAATTCATATCAAGTGAGATCATTTTGTTAACATGCCAGGACCTTCCATGTCGCTCACACTGAGTCGTGAGGTCAGGGTGTCCCACAGCAGCAGCGTGCCCTTGTGACACCAAACAGACTCACACTGTGTGACAACTATGATGTACAGGAACAAATAACGTGACAGCTTCTCAAGCTCCCAGCCAGCTACTCTGCCTGCTGGGAGTAAATTAATCAGATTTTTCATATTTCTGACGGGGGTTAGATCGAGCTTTGGCATGAGGTCAGAAGTAAAGTAGCCGGTCAGACTTTTTACATGGCTGCTGCTATGTCTGCACGAGATTGCTAATACTACCACTAAAACTCCAAAAATACAATATCAATTGATTTACATTACCATGCTACATGCCTGTACATTGAAGTGAACAGGTAAGATGTCTCAGACCCTACTGTATATACAGAAGAAAGAAAAACAGCTCAAGCTAATGAATTTGTGTCAATTCCATGAGGGTATGCAGATCCCTACACATTTATGAATAAGGAATCAGCCTGTTAATGTCCTGTGGGGAGACATGGGCCAGTTTACGGGTTTCAAGGTTTACCACGGTATCAAAAAGTCACAGTTCCGAAACCACTAATATTTCCCATCGTACCGTCCCGACGGTGTGAGCTGTCCCCCAAAATGAAAACGACTACTCCCAAAGAGATATCTAGAACTTGCGATGTAATGTTTTAACCAGTGTCATTACCTCAGTGAGTTCCCTCGGCACAAAGCACACTCACAGTCTGTGCTTTATTCTCTGACAGACACTTCCTGTGCCCTGAGCTGCGCAGTGTTGTATGAATGGTGTATCTCCAGTCGGGAAGCAGTGTGTACAGTGTGAGCGTGATGTGTGTGTGTGTGGTAGAGAGACAGAGAGAGAGAGAGAGAGAGAGAGAGAGTGTTCCTTGAGTTTGGCTAGACCCGGAGGGAGAGAGAGTTGGCGGTAGAAGTTGATGTGCAGTGCCGGTTGCAGTCTGTCTCAATCTAATAAATGCCGCATTGCCTTAAGTTTAGAGAGAAGTCTCGGTGAGTCTTTTGCCACACTGTTGGGGAAAGTGAGTGGGCTGGTCCCGGAGAGAGTGAACACCCCCCCCCCCCCCCGCGTCCTGACTACGGTCTGGACACCAAGCAGGAAAAGACCAACAGTTGCTGCTCCGGTGCACGGCCCAAAGTCCAACTCAAAGAGGGGGCATGATTAGCCGACTCAGCCCACCTGGCACTGCTCCCACTGAGCCCGCTCCGCTCCGCCTCTCTCTCCTCCCGCTGAGAGCCAGAACCACACTCTCCTCCACAAGTGTTTACAGACGTCGTCCTCACTAAGGAACCTAAAGGTGCAGTGGAATCCTCCAGGTTGCGAAATGTGCAACAGCTGTCCTCTCCTATCCAATAACATTGCCACACACCTGCCTTGTGAGACCCTCATCTTGTTGCTGTCTTTTTTTAAATGTGTCTTCTCTCCCTGCTTCAGCTCCCTCGTGCTGCTGTTACAGACACCCTCCACCTCCTCATCAACACCGCAGCATCCTCAGATTCATCTCTTCATCAGCCCCTGCAAGTCAATCAACCGTCATCAACACCAGTGTCTGACTCCTTGGGGGGGATTTATTCTGCTGCTGCTCAGGGCCGATGCCCTTGACCACAATATCTGCCCATTGAGTCCAAGCGCCAAAGACTCTATCAAGACTCGATGTCACATATCATTCTGTTAAATCTCTAATAATTAATTAGTCTTCATCCACTTGTGCACACTGATTGAAATTAACTGCAACGGTTAAACATGACTCTGTGGCACCAGCAGTGTCCGGGAATGAGAAAAGTAGTTTTTTGTCATATTTACCCTAGAATCTTAATTAATAACTAATAAGATTGAGATGTAAGGACACACGGACTACAA
This sequence comes from Scophthalmus maximus, assembly GCF_022379125.1. Lineage (NCBI taxonomy): Eukaryota > Metazoa > Chordata > Actinopteri > Pleuronectiformes > Scophthalmidae > Scophthalmus > Scophthalmus maximus. The sequence goes on from NC_061530.1 coordinate 1,033,964, forward strand.
TGTGTGAAAATAATTAGGATACGTGAATGTCTACACATCTCCACTATTCTGAAATCAGTCCTTTCCTAACTGATAATGAGTGAAGATATTCTCCATAAAGCTCTTTGACTCTGCAAGTATGATGCTGGTGTGTTATGTGTGTGTAAATGTAGAATGGGAGGCAGAGCCTTCAGCCACCAGGCTCCTCTCCTCTGGAACCAGGGAGGCAGACTCCCTCTCCACATTTAAAGTTTAACTTAAAACCTTCCTCTTTGATAAACCTTATAGTTAGAGCTGCTCAGGTGTTTAATAAACCATTTCTTTATTATGCTGCTATAGGCATAGACTGCTGGGGGAACTTATATCATAAGCATCTCTTTCCTTCCCCCTCCCTCTCTCTCTCTCTCTGCCCCCATGTATTTACATTAAATGTCACTTACTCTGTTTTCTCTCTCTCCTAGTAGATCTCTGACTCCAGAGCTGCAGGATGCAAACCCGTCATTATTATAATTATTATTATTATTATTAATAACATCATTGCATTTATAATTGACAGTTTTTCCGTAATTATAAGTATCAGTCTGGTAGAGATTAAAGGAACTGTTATACAACTCCTCTCTCCCCCCAAACTGTATGTTTACAGTACATGTCACTAACCCTGTTTGTGTTTTCTCTCTCTCCTAGTGTATCTCTGACCCCAGAGCTGCAGGACCCAAACCCCTCATTATTATTGTCATTATTATTATTATTATTAGTAGTAGTAGTAGTAGTAGTATTATCAGTCTGGTAGAGATTACAGCGGCGGTTGTACAACTGTCCTCTCTCTCTCTTCTCTCCTACTGTCTCTCCTCCCACCCTCTTTCTGCCCACTTCTCCTCTCTTCCTCCTCTCTCTCCTCACCCCAACCGGTCGAGACAGATGACCGCCCACAACTGAGTCTGGTTCTGTCAGAGATTTCTTCCTGTTAAAAAGGAGTTTTTTCTCTCCACCGTCGCCAAGTGCTTTGCTCATTGTGGGATTTGTTGAATTTTCCCTGTAATATTGTAATATTGACCTCACTATGTAAAGTGCCTTGAGACAATGTATGTTGTGATATGGCGCTTTACAAATAAAATTGAATTCAATTGAATTATGTATTTACTTCATAACTCACACAAGTATCCCAAACATCTGTTCACAGTTGCTAGAAATTACTTGTATAAGTATGAATCTCTAATGCACCTGTGTAAAGCTGCTTTGATCAAATCTTCCTTCAGCTTCAGTCTTTATCCAACTATAAAAAGCTTCCACCTCTGTCTTGCTCTATGTAATCAAGTAATCTATGTGACAAAAAGTCACAATGTGCAGAACAAAAGCTGAACCACATTTGAATGTCCACATTTGTAGTCTAGATGCAACTGTAGGTTTTACATGTCACATAAAGACCTACAGACTAGAATCAAATCAATGAAACTTTACTTTTTTTATATCATACTGAGCATTTACTAAAAATTGTAAACAGTGAAGGTGGGTGCAGAGCAGGAGGTTTTATAAAAATCATTGTGGGAGAAAAGAAACTGTCTCAGACTGTAACAAATGTCACAAATGACAGTAAGGTTCCTTTTTTAACTGTTTCATATTGATGCTGTATTTTGTTGATCACTGCGTAATGATTGGTGGAGCAAATATTTGATCACAAGTTGTGGTGTTTGAGGGAAATATTTGCTTTCGCTGCACGTGTTGAATGTTTTATGAGTCATATTGTCAACAGCACAAATCATTCTCGGGAATCCTTTAGAAAATATATGTTGTGTATGTCAGCCTTATACTATGCATATTAAAAATAGGCTGGACTTTTTTTACTGAAAAGTCTGTGATTCCATAAAAAGCTTAATTGACTGGGAGAACATTTTCTGTGAATGTCAGAACACGACAAACGCATCCAGTCCGCGAACTCCACATCATACAAGATTATTGATCACATGATCAGCATCACCGATGGAAAACATAAAAGTGTCCGGTGGCAAATTAGCCGTAAGCAAGACACAGTGAGGGCATCACTCCGCTGAGTGGCATCGGGGACCTCTGGGACCAGAAGTTATCAAAGAAAATGAATATGTTTAATAAAGAACATCATTGGAGTCCCCATGGATTCTGACGATCTCTAAACCTTCTCCCCTGCAGAGTGATCCTCTCTCATTCCTTATGCCGACACCAATTGGGTTTGTTTACAACATTACTGTCATGATCTTGTGTTTTGTATTTCCTTTTTTATTTTGAATTAGTTTTTGTACTTCCTGTTTCCCTGTCTCGTGTCTGTTCACTTTGTTTTTCCTGTGTCTCCTGCACCTGTGATTGTCTGCACCTGTTCCTAATGTGTCTCACCTGTGTTCTATTTGCCCCGCCCACCGTGTGTGTATTGAGTCTCTTTGTCTGTGTCAGATCGACTGTTGTTTTTCCCCCAGTCTGTCCTGAGTCGTCTGTTCCTGTGGTTTTCCCTGGTCGGTTCCTGTTGTCTGTTTTTGCTGTTTACCCCGAGTATGTTGACTGTGATTTTTTTTTGTTTTCCCCTGGCTCCAGTTTTCCTTTTTACTACGTAGTGTGGACACCCTTGTTTGGATTTTTTGAGTTGTTCGTTTTAGTATTAAATATCCCTTTTTGCCACATCCTGCATTTGGGTGCTGCTTCCTGTTCTCCTTCCTGACAATTACTAGACCGTCTGGAAAACTGGGTGGGACTATCTGGCACAGTATTAAACTGGTTTGAATCCTACTTGAAAGACAGGGACTACTTTGTGTCTATAGGTATCAACACATCTGAACGGGCAAAAATTTTGTGGTGTTCCCTAAGGCTCCATTCTCGGGCCTCTACTGTTTAACATCTACATGCTCCCACTTGCTCAGCTCATGGAAAACGACAAAATGTTACCATAATTACAAAGACGAAGACAAAGAAATTTATATAACTATCCCCTGGGGACAATGGTCCAATACAAGCACTAAGTAAATGCATTGAGGAACTTAACGACTGGATGCATCAGCATTTTCTTCAAATAAACAAAGACAAAACTGAAATAATTTTTTTTTGAGACAAGGAAGAACAATTTTAAGTTAGCACTCAGCTTCAAACGGTTCTGTTAAAAACCACAAACAAAGTCAGAAATCTGGATGTAGTCATGGACTCAGACCTGAACTTCAACAGCCACATTAAAATGATTACAAAGTCACCCTACTATCACCTAAAGAACATATAAAGGATTAAAGAAGGATTTGGAAAAACTTGTCCATGCATTCATCTTCAGCAGGCTCGACTACTGTAACAGTGTCCTTACAGGTCTCCCTCAAAAGTCAATCAGACAGCTGCAGTTCATTCAGAACGCTGCTGCTCGATTCCTCACTAAGACCAAAAGAGTAGATCATATTACTCCAGACCTCAGATCTTTACACTGGCTTCCTGTTTGTCAAAGAATTGACTTCAAAATAATACTGTTGGTTTACAAAGCACTGAACGGTTTAGGGCCAAAATACATTTCTGATCTTCTGCTTTGCTATGAACCATCCAGACGTCTAAGATGGTCTGGGACAGGTCTTCTATCTGTCCCCAGACTCAGAACTAAACATGGGGAGGCAGCATTCAGTTTTTATGTTCCGCATATCTGGAACAAACTCCCAGAAAACTGCAGATCTGCTCCAACTCTCAGTTCTTTTAACTCAGGACTGAAGACTTTTCTGTTTGCCGCTGCCTTTCAGTAAATACTCTCTATGCATTTCTTGTACTGCACTGTGAATTTTTTCACCTGTCTTATTCTACTTTAACATGTTTTTATTTTGTCATTTTAACTATTGTATTTTAATGTGATTTTATGTGTTTCCTCCCAATGCTTTTATGGTTTAATGTAAAGCTGTTTGAATTGCCTTGTTGTTGAACTGTGCTATATAAATAAACTTGCATTGCCTTGTGCACATGGGTGGGGCTTATGCAGGTAAACACTGAGTTAACCACGAACAAAAACTGCTCGGAGCAGTTTTAAGATCAAGGGTAAATTACCATGGTATCATCCCTCAGGTTAAACCTATCCATCTTTCGTAGTACGGGTTAACCTGGAAGTTACCCCCGACGTCACGAAGCTACTCCTGAACTTACCATGGTAAGCCAGTAGCCTTGCTTCGTAGTACAGGCCCCAGAGCTACAGGATCCAAATCCATTACTATTATTATTATTATGAACAACATCATTTCATCTATGTCAGTATCATTATTGTCTCTCCCCCATCTCTCTCCTCTCACCAACCAGTCACAGCAGATGTTCTGGTTGAGATTTCTTCCTGTTAAAGGGGAGTTATTTCTCTCCACAGTCTCAGAGCTGCTCATTGTGGGAATTGTTGGGTTTCTCTGTGATATTGTGAGGTCTTGACCTCACTATGTAAAGTGCCTTGAGATAATGGATGTTTTGATTTGGTGCTATACAGATAAAATTGAATTGAATAGTTTTGTAGAAAGCTAACACAGTATAAGCATGTTTTAATCCTTTACTGTATTTATCTATTGCACATATTTTATGTAGTTTGCTTTGGAAATGTGTTGTTGTTTCAACCAGTGTTGTTGTTATTATTATTATTATATTTATTATTATTATCATTTTTATTATTATTATTGTTGTTGTTTAGCTGTCCTGTGGTGGGTTGGTAAGCTGTCCAGGGTTTTCCCCCCTTCTGTCCACACTTTAAGAATAAAAAGGTATAGATGATGGATGGATGGATTATTGCCAAAGCTCTACTACATCCACTACACTTTGCTCTATCTGCTTGCACTCTGGCAGAACACCTACTGTATAAAGATACATTGGAGTAACATATACCTTTCCTGAGGACTGATTACCATGTGGTACACTGGCCTCTGAACTGAAACCACATATCTGTACATGCCCATACTTCGGTCTGGCTGGAAATAAATAAAGAATACCTTCCCAGACATTATATAAGGCACTGGGGATATACACCCTGCTGTCCCAGATTTTGCAGGTCATTATGGTGTGAGGTAATTGATATTTGTATTGTACAGATGCACATAATCCTGGTTCCAAATCGGCAAAAATAGGGACAAAATAGGTATTAATGTAATGTTTTTTTTGCTAGAGATAGGTTCAGTCAAAATCATTGTTTCTGTAAATACACTCTCTTGTGCATGGAACAATCCTGAACCATGAACAACGACACAGATCACTTACCTTGCCAACATAGAGGGGTTCATTTCCTGTGTACTCCTCCAATACGAAAAACTGGTTCCATACCCAGCTGCGTCTGTGCCTGTGCAAAACCTCCCAGGGGTCTGGATCAGATTGTGGGTACTTCTCCAGATCCCCAGCGCTGGGATCCAGCCCCAGGCAGCACCTTTCCCACGAGGGGAACAGGGCTGACAGGAGAGCCAGGGTTCTGCATATGCCTGAGCAACACCACCCCTTCATCTGGGCAGCCTCCGAAAGGCACAGAGGCCAGAAGCAGAGCAAAAGATTAAAAAATAAGAAAAAAATAATAACAACAAAAAAAGGCAGAAAAGCTGAAATGTCAAAACCCTCAGGGTTTTATCCAGACAGTCCTGACCCTCTATTTCACCAGAAAGCAGTAGCAGTCAGACAAAGAGCTAATGGGTTGAAAAAAAGTCAAGCTCTGCATTTCCCGCTGTTGCTCTTCTTGTTCTTCTCATTGGAGACTCAAAGTGGGGGTAATTCCCTCCACTTTGGAGCCAAGGAGTTGAGATCAAACCTGGCTAACGGGCTCGATGGCAAGGGGGGAGGCTGTATAACTGGCACCTATCAGAAAAGAGAGAGGGAGAAAAAAGAGAGAGACAAAGATATAGAGGAGAGAGGAGAGAAAGTACTGTCAGCAAGATTTCCTGTGACCTCTGTCACTTTGGACATCAAATGATGTGCCTGCAGATGCAACAGTAATGACGTTTTTTTCCCATATTAAAAAGAAATTGGTCAAAAATGAATAGACAATGAATACAATCAACATAATGTCCTTCATGTACACACCTACACACAAAATCGGGGTGAGGTCAGAATGTTAATTAGGGTAAGATGAGGGGGAAAATGACCTGGTGGCTTTTCAATGTGCATAAGCAAAGAGTTTCCACAGCAAATGAATGTGAATAGTGTCTGCACAGAATAACAATTAAATGCCAATCCGCTGGTTCCCAATGATCTGGGCTTTACCTCACCAAGGTCATCAGTTTGTCACATTTTCCTTGTATGAGATCATGGTGTAATGGCGGTGGGGCCCGCCACTCAACAAGCCACATGATCTGTGTGGCGGGTTCTCATCACCGAGATTAAACATCAATTTGAGTTGACAGCAGCATGATGGCCCAAACGCTCCTGACCTCTACTCCGAGCTGTTTGTTCGCCGTCATGCTGCGTGATGACAGAACATGAAGACTCGTCAACGCAGAGAAAAAGAGATAATGCTCATCATGTCACAACACATCCTGCCACTCTTCAGTGGTTAAACAGTTGAACAAACTTCATAATTTTGTCAGTATTATTAGTCTCATTTGACATATAATTTCCAGCAGCTCCCTAAAATATTCCAATATTGTGGAAGAGGATGGTGTAAAGACACAACATGAAATCAGTGAAGATGAAGAGCAACAAAGCTCGCTGGTAAATGTATGTGATGCCTTGGGACGATACTGACTCAGAAATGCCATGTGAACTTGAGGAGATCTTGTGAAACTGGATCTGGAGCTTCCCCGCACATATATTTATTTCCTCACTGACCTCTCTTTCTTTCCCGTCAACTCAGAGTATTGACAGGATCCTTGACGAGGGAGGTAATTGCTTTGGCATACATTGACCTGCACACAGATTTTCCAGTTCTCATTTTACTTCCCCTTTGTTACCCCTAGCAAATATAAAAGCAGCATACCTCACATCCTGACTGGTGCCAATTAACAAGGAAATGAATAAAAACAGCATGATTATCGCCCGTTTGTGAGAAGCATCCTGAACATTCAATTAGACAAAAATGTCCAGCTCCAATATTCACAGAGGTTTTTTTTTCTAATTTGCAGTCAAGGAGCAATAGAACAATTAAGACAAAACTTTACCCAAGAGGGCATGAAGCTTTTGGTCTAAGTATGAATAAAACAGAAATTATTTGTCAATTAATCAACTAGTCTTTTGACAGAAAAATAATCTGTCACTATTTTCAATAATCAAAGTTAAATTCTAGCCTCAAAAAATTAGATGATTCCCTGATTTTTTTTTCTGTTGCTTATCATTGTAAATCAAAATTGAGTGTCTGGACTTGGGCTTCTGTATCTCAGGAGGTAGAGTCGGCAGTTGGATCGCAGCTTCCCCCAGTCTACATGCCGATGTGTCCTTAGGCAAGACGCTTAACCCTAAAATGCCTCTGAAGTGTATGAATGTGACAGAAAAAGCGCGGTAAACAGCATCACTGTGTGAATGGGACTTGTGCTGTAAAGCTCACTGAGTGGTCAATAAGACTAAAAATGAAAGTGTGTTAGCAGCTCTTTAGTGTGCAGCAGCAGAAAGACACTGCATAAATATCAGCAACAAGATAAAGTATTTAAAAATATCCAATATATACAAATGTCCACAGTCCTAATATTATAGTGCATGTAAGTGCACAGTGAGTTATTCAGTGTGTGTGTGTGTATGGGGTGGGGGGGACTAGCAGTGTCCAGGGTGGGATGAGTCTCCAGTTTCAGGCTTTCTTACGCAGATGACTGGTGTAGATGTGACTAAGAGGTGGAGGTGTGGTCCCAAGTACCCGCTGCAGCACCTGCCACCGAGCAGCTTCTGAACCTCACAGTGCAGCAGTACGACAGGAGGTGTCAGAGACTCACGATGGTGGCCCGGAAAAATTCACCAGCAGTTGTTGTGGGAGACTGTTTTAATTTCCACAGGAAGTAAAGTCTCTGCTGGGCCTTTCCCACCTGGTGAGATATATTTCTCCTCCAGGTGAGTTCTCGTCACACAGAGACCGTGAAGATTACACTAATGTGACTGTGGGTGTTGCAATGTGCTCAGCAGATACTGGCTTTTCATTAAATCTGTGTTTGCTGATTTACCGTCAAGTTTCAGATGTGTATTATTTGGAAGTTCCTGCTGCCGATAAGTACATTTTCTCAATACATTTGTAAGGTTTATTATTTGAACGAAGGAAAGTGTACAGCAATAAATCTAGCTTGAAATTAGCTGCTCTACCAGCAAACAAAGAGATGGATGTGACAGTAGCGTTTCATGAAACTACTTTCCTGTTTCTACCTCCTGTTGGTGTCAGGTGATTGACAGTAAGCAGAGCATTAGCATAATTCTGTACTGATATGAAAATGCTCAACCCCAAACAATGTGACAACGGAGTAGAAAAAAACTTTGAAAAAGAAACCCCCCTAAAGGCGCCCCATTGTGATAAATGATCTCACTTGGTCGAAATTCAAAGCAGGCCTGATCTCTCCAAGTCTGTCGACGTACTGTGCAGGCAAAACAGTAAAGGAAATGTAAAGAAGAAGGGCAACCTCAAGGCACGCATTTGAAAACACAGGTAATGTGCTTTTTCAACCAGATGTCAAACAGTATTTACTTCTTTATTTTAAGTCCATTTTAGTGTTCTGTTGAGAAGATGTGGTGGGTCATTTTTCCTTAAAGCACTGGAAATGTTTTGGTGTCAAATGCAGTAAGGGCTTTCGTGGGTTTTCAACCTTGTTGATATGGGGAGAAAAAAACCCACTGGTGATTTTTCCTATCACGCAAAAATATTCATTTATCAGGACAGAAATCACCATTTGGCTGATTCACCCTTTCAAAACAGTCAGAGTGAAGAAAGAAGACTGATTGTGGGCCGGCGTCAAAGTGATGGCACTAAATTAAGTGCAAATGTGAGATAAAGCCGTGGATGTAAAGCCTCCCAGTCGTCCCCTGGGCTCTGTTTCTCTTACACACACTGTCCTAATCCCATTTGCCGCACACAACACAACAGGATTACCAGTGCTACAGAGCTCAGTAACCAATCACATGCTTCCTCTAATCCATATTCTCCTTGATCATTGTGATCGTTTGGCGTGCAGTCACTCATGGGCCAGAAAACACAACACACACTAAACCAACAACTTTATTTCACATGCTTGAAATAAAGTTGTTGGTTTAAAAAAATAAAATAAAAAATCTATAAGGCAGTTTAATGGAGTTACCAGAGTATATAGTATACTATAATTAATTTAGAATAAATGCTGAAGGAAACCAGCGGGAACATCAACTTTTATAAATGTTTTACTGACATTTGAAGCTCTGTTTTTATCCCCCAAAAAAGCAGCATTTTAGTATTTTAAATTTAAATTATCAAGAAATTGAATTACATCGATTTTTGAGATCTAGGATTGTCCCTCTTTGTTTGCCTCTGTAGTGAAATTAGAGCACAGGGGTCTACTACTGTACGCAGCGACAATAACAAGGGATGGTGGGTCTTCTGTGTTTCGCTCAAGGACATGGAGACCACCTTCTCAGCAGCTTGAACCTGAGTCCTCTGGTTGAAGGGTGGTGTCATTACTCACACATTTCTAATACCTCACCTCGCATTTATTTGAATTCATCTCGAATCCTTCACTCGTAGGTCTGAAGCTGACTAACACTGCGTATGTGTCTCGCGCGGCGTGGGGAAAACATAACTGTTAAGAGATGTGCAGCTGCAGACGGCAGTGATTTTAACAGGAAACAAAAACAGGAATTAGCCATTTTTGTAAAATACCTGAGAGTTGTAGAATGAAGCGCTGTCTGCCATAATTAACTGCTAAAGGAAAAAGGTCACTTATTTTAATTAACTTTCCTGTGATGAAAAGCAAAGGCCATGTCTGTTAATGTTTTTTTTTAGTTTTTTACAAGAGCTGCTGAAATACTGTTTTTAAAAAGTCCTTAAACTGAGATTAAAAAATGTCCCCGTCCTCGCAGCAAAATTATAAAATAGCAAGAATCTGTCTATTTCACTCACTCTGTTAATTCAGGTTTTTACAGGCAGAAATACAAGCAGTACGGGTAAAGCATTTTGCAAAGCTTGAGATCCCAAATAATTTCATGCATGTTGCTAAAAGTATACTTGCAAAAAATATCCATCTTCATAAGATGGGTATTGGGTACTGACCAAATTGTGTAACTTTTACAACCTTTTCTGCCAGTTTCTGGGATGCTTCCACACAGTTCTGCAGTTAATAACTCTTCTCAACATGAGAAGAGGACACATTATTTAACTTTTGAAAATCCTTAATTCCTTATTTGACTTAAATTAAATTTGCTTTTTTTACACTGCGTGTGGGTTTTCCACTTCACATATACTACTACTACTACTAATAATAATAATAATCTGACCCTCATGCTAATAGCTGCAAAATGCAGAAAAAGTTGGCAGGGCATCACCTGTTCCTGAATCCATACGAGTCGTTTTCCTACAATTAGTGAATTTAAAATATAAAAAATAAAAAAACAAACACTCGCATCATTGACGCAGATCGATTAAACATCTTGGCGCCTGGGTTCAGAGAAATGAAGGAGAAGCGGACGGAGGATGGTGGCAAACACGCACATGATGGGACTCGGGTGGCACCAAAACACCGACAGCAATAATCCCTGCGCGGCCGCCGCAGGAAACCCGTGTCCACGGAATACTAATTACAGAATGAGCGACGGGACAAACATTTACGCAATACCAAAGCAGACCATTAATTCACTAAGAACCACTGTGGGAGCAAGAACGTGATTGAACACGTTTACAATCTACAGGACTCACTCACCAAAAGAAGATGGAATAACTTGACCGCCGTGCGGATGGTGTCTGCTTGTAAAAGTTGAGCCTTTTCATCACCACGCACCGAATGGATAAAACCAGCTCGTGTCAGAATGAAGCACTGAAAAGTTTTGACGATGAAATTAGTCCTGATGGCAGAGCCGGGCTGCAGGAGATCTGCTATTTGATCGCGCGTAAATGCTCAACCGTGTCAGGGATGTGGCAACTGAGATTCTCTCTCCTTCTCCCTCTCCCTCGACATCCTGCGCAGTGCTGCCTCGGTGCAGGGAACCCCAGCTGCAGGGTTTCGGCATGTATCTCTCTCTCTCTCTAACATAGGGAGCGGCGGGGAGGGGGGCGCAGCAGCGAGGAGCCAGAGCACCGGACGCGACGGGAGAAGGCTCTCATCTGAGCCAAATCCTCGCTGACTGGAGCGGGGAGTGCCTGTCGAAATAGCTTGACCAGAATACGTTGGCGAGGGAAGAAGCCAGGAACACACGCCGCGTTTTTGGCAGAGGGGATGTAGAACCGAATTTTTCAAACCTGCCAAGTTTTTTGGCAGCAGATGGCTCATGTACTGTAAAATGAAAAGAAAATCAATACAAAATTCTTCACACCTTCACACACACATCCTCCTCAGCCTCTGTTCACCTTGAGAATTAATTAAATACTGAAAGGTATGGAGCAGGGAAATTTAAAAAAAAATCATTTGATGCATTTTGCAAGAACTCAACATTCGATTTTGTTTTTCGTGCAGAATTCACACTTTCGAAATAGAAGTTTAATTATCCATTAAATTTATTTCTTTATTAATTGCCCTTCCGAGCTCCCATTTCTATTCAGGATTTTGTCTTAGAAGAAATTTGTTGCAAACCGAGCTCCTGTGGTGACAAGAAGAATGCAACACAAGGCTGAACTACATCAGGGAAACCAAACATTATTAGTTATATTCCTAGTTACTAACAGAAATTAGCATTTATATTGTAGTTTTTTATTCTCAATGACACATATTCATAAAATGGTTCTATATACAGTGCTTTTTTTCACACACCATGCACAGCCGTCAAGGGCAGTTTAGGGTTAAGTGTCTTGCCCAAGGACACTGGCTGGAGGAGCTGGGGATCGAACCTTAGACCTACACTGACCCCCGCTGTATCTGCAGTATGCAGTCTTAGTATTGTTGTCAGTGCTCAAAGCATTTTTGAGACAGAATACTTTACAGTATTGCTGCTCTTTTTGTCTTTCCTATTTGGAAATCTAGGAAGGGAGCATTGAACCAAACTAATAGAAAGAGCAGCCTCTGTCTGTCTTGCCAGGAAGAGCAGTCAGCAAAGCAGAAATTAGTGACATTGGACAATGCATAGTGTTGTGGGAGGAAAAGGGAAAGGAGCTAAATAGATGGGAGTTAAGGGTGCATAATGCCAAAATAAATGGGAGAAGAGCATACAAACCTGGACTAAATAAGAACTCAACTTAAAGGATACATGGAGGCAGCACAGAGGGAGGGTGGGTGATAATAGAGGGAAAGGTGAAAGGGAGAAGAATGGGGAGGTTAATCGCGGGGGGGGGGGGGGGGGGGGGGGGGGGTTGGGTTCAGCTGTGAGTTATTTAATTGGAGTGTGACATTGGGAGCTCAGCTCATCAGCTCTTCCCCATCAATCGGGCACAGTCAGAAGATGCCCGAGGGGATGAGTCCTGCTTCCTCTGGATCCCACAGCCGGCCCCTGCATCTTCCCTTACTCCATCTCCCACACCAGGATGCTCTAATCTCCGCTCACCTGGCCTACAGCCATGTAGACTCCCCTTGGACACATCACTTGATGGGGCTTTTTGTTCACAAACTCAAAATAAAATAGTGATGGGATACTGTTACAGCATATTAATCATATATGACCTCCAAGATCAATCAAGTTTGATTTTTGCCACCATATACTACATCTCAGCAAATGCAGATGTTCCACCTGTATGGATATTGCTGCTGTAATCGACATATAATATATATATATATATATATATATATATATATAAAAGAAGAAGAATGGAAATGAGTCACAGGGAAACAACCATAGACTAGTATATAAAAATTTACATCAGGTCCGGACAGTGAAGCCAATGAAGTGCCTGAAGCCCGTATTTTCTGGGATGACCAGCAGATGGCGTCTCCGCTGCTTGCATCGAGAAGTCAATGGGTGACGTCATGGTGGGTTGCCACTTGGAAACAATTGAAGGACCGAGCATGGGCTGAGAACAGGAGGCCAACGGCGAAAGCGAGTCGCCTTCGTAAAGGCAGAGCAGGAGGCAGACGGCGTAGGCGAGTAACCTCTGAAGGCAGCTGAGGATCTGGGGTATTGGGCAGCTGAGGCATTGTGGCCCTGAACAGTTTTTGGTCTGGATTGTTGGACCGCTGAGTCTCTATAGCACTGGCCACTCGCTGGAAACCCAGGACTGAAGCTTGGGCTTGACATTGAGAACCTTGGGTTGGTCACTGGAATGTGACCCACGCTTTCTTCTTCATTTTCAAATCCATTTCCTTGCTGCTTTCCTTGACCCAATTCGAAATTGGATTTGGAAAGTCATATCACCTCTCCATTCAGCATTCTGTGACTCTTGGGGGTCTTGTGTTGGTTGGGTAAAACATTGCAAATTAGCATGGGAACAAGCTCTCTGATTGGCTAACACCTGTCCTATCGAAGTCCTCCATATGTGGGAAAGAGAAGGTGGTAGAGGAACTTGAAGCACCAAAATGGTGCACTCCACACCGCCAGCCCCTCGCTCCACACGCACCCCAGCAGAGAGCTCTTCTGCCTGGACACACCACCTCCCTCCCTCCCTCCCAGGCCAAAACTGTATTATTTTAATTTGCAAAGTTTATTGTTATAACGATAAACTTTTCACGTTATAACATGAAAATTATGCAGCAGCTCATTGTGTAACTTATGCTGTTTTTCCATGTGCATGTGCTGGCTCTGCTCGGCTCATCTGCTCCGCTCATCTGCTTAGTGCGGCAGGGGTTTGCCGGCTCTCAGCTGGAGGAAAGAGATGGGACACAGAGCAGAGCAGCTCAGCGCAGCATAGCTAGGTGCATCATTACCACAACTGCGGTGAGTTGGCTAATCAAGCTCTCCGGAGCAGCCGGTGTCCAGAGTCCAGACCGGACTATAGTCAGGAAGCACCACGTCGCTTCTTTAAACTTAAGGCTCCGGCATTTATTAGAGTGATACAGACTGTAACCGGAAATGCACGTTAGCCAAACAAATGGCTCACATGCTCACTGCTCTCTCTCACTCGCTCATACAATATCGGGCAGCGCAGCGCACGGGACTTAAAAGACAGTTCAAACCCTCGGGGCGGTTTGACGGGAAATTTTTGTGGTTTCGGAACCGTGGCTTTTTCATACCGCGGTTTACCTTGAAACCGGAAACCGGCCCATGCCTAGCCACACAATACCAGAGGTGATTAAATACACGCTGGAAGCTCAAATGGCATTAACAGCAGCTAAAGGGGCTGGCTAACACAGAAGCCTTTAAGACAATTCTTCCATTTTGGTGCTTCAAGTTCCTCTACCACTTTCTCCTTCCCACATATGGAGGACCTCGATAGGACAGGTGTTAGCCAATCAAAGAGCTTGTTCCCATGCTAATTTGCATTGTTTTACCCAACCAACACAAGGCCTCCAAGTGCCACGGAATGCTGGATGGAGAGGTGAAATGACTTTGCAAATCCAATTTTCGAAAGGAAATGGATTCGAAAAATGAGAAAAGGAATTGCCCTTTTAAATGCCTTATTAAAAGCTGTATTCTTAATTCGATTTGTGAATTCAGTCATTTATTTCTGTTTTAACAACTGCATTTTCAAATTGATTTTTAAATGCTCTTATTTATTTAGGAATTCATTAATGTGTGTTTAAATTATGTATTTAAATACTGTTTTACAGTTTCAATTGGAAAATCTTTTTAGACTTCCTCTATTTAATAATGGATTAAATTAATGGATAAAGAAATGATCTATTTAAAATTTCCCTGTCCCTTGCGGTCCTCCATACCGTGGAACCTGTGGACGAATCCACAATACAGTCCAGATAGGCCCACATTAAACACATAGGGGCCCCACATGGACATGCGGGCTGGGTGTAGACCGTACATGTTTTAACCCGCAGACAGCACTATTTTGAACAAATAACTAATAAGTACATGATGTTGTGTGTTGGGTGATGGGACTAACATAAAGCCTGTCAAAGAAAAAAAGTAACACAACTTAATATATTCACTCAGACTACTACCTACTACCGTTGGACTCTACTGTTGCAAATAGTTGTAGGCCTTTCACTATAAACCTGGTCACAGCGAGGTCTCCCTTAAATTGCCATAAACAGCTAAAGTTGTTTAAGTAATGATCTGGCTTCTGGGCTCCGATGCTCTTCACCTGTGCCACACCCGGTCGAGCCTTAGATACACATAATACAATTTGGTTATACACATAACCAAATAGGAATTTTATGTTAATTACTTCAATTGAAAACATATGAGCATCTCTCCTTTCCTGTATCGCTCCTCTTCTCTCTCCAACTGGTAGAGTGTGCTTAGGTTTTCAGGGACTCAAAGTCGCTTATCTGGGTAATAAACACTTTTTCTGTGAAGCACCGTCTTGACTTTACTTTCATATACAGTACTTTAAACTGAGATCAATTTCTGTATTAAAAAAAAAGTTTTAGCCTTGCTTCCCCTATCGCTCCAAGCTTCGCTCTGTTACATTAAAAATGAGGAGGCTTTCGGCTCAGGAGTCTTTGGTCCCTGCAGCCATTACACTGAGGATAAGTCATAGCTATACTTTGCACAAGTGTTCATTTATTGTTGCTTTTATGTATGTATTTATTTATTATATCTTAACCTTTATGTATGTTTTCATAAACTAAACAAATTTTTACTGATTCATTTTGTTTCACTTTCTTTTTACTATTAGTATTTAGTTCACATCAATATTTAAGTATAATCTGGACCGGTAAGAACTTTTTAAATTTGATTTTAATTTTTGCCATTTCTTCTTAATTTCCACTGTCTTAAGTTGAATGATGTGTGATATGTACCTCTTTTTTTTCCCATATGTGTGTATGAGGACTCTACTGCAGTCAAAATCTACCTCTGGGTACTAATAAAGTAACTTGAACTTGAACTTGAAGCATGTTGCAGTCCAGATTGCTCACATGTGCCACCTGGTAGTTGTTGGTACCCACTGCAGCTATTGCTGGACTAACAAAGAGCTCTTAAGGAAAGGTATTACTTTATTGTAAATACTTTGTATGAAATACAAACATATTATACAATTTTATTACAATACAAAGATAAAAACAAACAACAAAATCCTCCAGGCAGCCTTTAAACTCCAGAGAAATTACAAACATTGAAAGGTAAGGCATTCTTTGCAGCAGAAGCCATGTGTTCTTTGTCGAATACTAAGGACTGGGTTAGTTATTATCACATGACAGGAAACAATGTTGTACTGAATATCAGCACTGCTGTGATACGGTCATTCAAAATTTTATTTTAATTAGTTTAATGACAATATTTGCAACATTGTCATGGGACCAACGAAAGGGCAGTTTGAACACTGCAGCCTTTTTGTTACCGTGTGCTAAAAGTTTGTATGGTATTAGCTAAAGGCTACTGACAATGGACTGCATGCTAATGACCTATGCTTCACCTACTGACTGTGTGTGGTTTTTATGGAGCCATTTTATTGTAAAAGGTTGATATTTTGAGTAATTAGTAATTAATTTTGCTTGATAACAATTTTGCGAATAACTTTTTATCAGTTACTTGATAACACTGCACAATTAAACTATACTTGAAAATACAAGTTCCACCTCTTGTTGGTTGGACTACCCAACAGGCCTAGGCCTACATACTGAGGTTCATTTTTATTTTATCTCTTTTATTTTTCATCCCTCAATTGCCCATTAATTAGATACTTAAATGAATAAGAGTGTGTGTGTGTGTGTGTGTGTGTGTGTGTGTGTGTGTGAGTGAATGTGTTTTTGTTCATTTGCTTTTGTGTAAGTATATTCAATGTAGGTTCACTACGAGAGCACAGGAAACCAGAGTCAATGTGAAAATGACGTTGTGTCGCCATTTTGTCTGTAGGTCACTGTTGTGTCTCTCCCCGCTCCTCTAGCCTTGGTCTGGAGTCCGAGATCTATGGTTATGGTAAGTTTAGTAAAATAATGTGATAATTATACACATTGTATTGGGTTTTGTCACTCAGTAATTTGATACACTAGCTGGCCGGCTAATTAGCTAACTCAACATTATGAAGCTAGTTAGAGTTAGCTAACTAGCTACATTATTAACATGGACCAGACATTAAGCTATTCCTGGTTGTATTGGAAAGTGAAGTTATGAGGTTGATAAATAGCGTATAATAAACATGGGATAATATGAACATTACTCTGCCTCACCAGTTTAACTTTGTGGTTTTGTGCCCCGGTTATAATTAGCTGGCTAGCAGTTGCAACGTTGCAAAGTTCACATAGGGGATGGATCACCGCAAAGAGCTCTGATATGTCAATTTGTGCGAGCAGTTGCCTTGTTGTTCACTCCAAAGTTGCATTTCTCCAGCTGGTGATCAGGTGATTCTGCCCATCTGCTCATCTAATGTTAATCACACATTAGGTTACCACCTCTCTCTCTGTGTATGTGTGTGTGTGTGTGCGTGTGTGTGTGTCTGCTCGTCTCTCTTGCTCTCTGTTTAACTGACAAACAGGTTAGAATTAAAAACACAATCACAAATTGTACTTTTACTTTTTATGATATATTTAGAGGATGGGTGATGTCAAAATGTCATCATGTGTTGGGAACTTCAGGAGAACCGCTGGGAGATTGGAATATAATCAAAAGGAATGGCAAGCATGGCACACATATTCCATCATTTCTATCATTACATATAACCATTATTTCGTTAATAATAATTATCAGTGTGCTTTCTTGCCAGATTGCACACAAAAAATAAAATAGACAAGAAGACGAAAATATTACAGGAGACCATTGGCCGGTCGAAATGCTCTACACTGCTGTCTGAACTGCTGCATTGGTTAACATGGGCAATAAGGCACCTGTTTGCTTTATAGGGAAAGCAAATGGATGCAGGTTGAGTATAAAACCCATTCTTGGTTATTGGACTAGGAAGTTTCCTAAATCTTGACGTGACCCAGAAGTATTTCATCAGCAGCTATGATAAGAGCAGTTCGGATTCTTTAAATGCTAAGGAAAGGTACTCCAATGCTTCCTTTCATATCTTCTTTAGCATAGGGTAAACTGGACCTTCCTATGCGAAAGGTAAGGAGAAATAGACGCCCCACAATTCATTGGGGCAGCGATATTTAACGTGACATGTATGAACATAAAAGATTGAATCTGAAGTAGAAGTAGAAGAGTATGAATATGAAGCAGAAGTGACGCACGTCATCATGTAAGTTACTTTTACATATGAATCATTTACATCTGATATCACACGCTGGTAATACACACTGAAAAAAGGATGGATGGAGCTGCTTTGTTTTTTGTAGTCCATTTCAGGAATGTATAGTTTCACCATGGTAGACACACGTCAATAACATTCGCCGTTGCATAATGACATAGTATAGTAAAAGTCGAGTCGGATTTTCTGAGCACTACTTTTCGCTTTTCCTAAGTCCTATGAGTCCTCCTTTACACGTTTCCTTGACCTCATGACGTTTTCCACTTAGGTCAAGCAATAGTGGATAGGAATGATAGATAGGAAGGACATTTGGACTGCACCCCTTGTTTCTCAAACCTTAAACCTGCTATCTCTCCCTCTTGCCTATGGGTCACCCCCATGCCAACTAGCTCACTTTGTAAGATATTGAAAAATTATGATTTTCCCATTGTTTTCCTTTTTTTCTGGGAAAGTGTTTATATTCATTGTGTATATATAAAACCTTTAAGATGTTATATTAATCCATTTAATAACCCTAATCCAAATACACATTTTTCATACTTTTAACCAGCTGCAATATCACTTTCAGTGGGATAATTTCATTGATAGATAATTTAAGTATGCAAATATCAAGATCTTCTAACTTTGTGATATTGAGATTAGGGAATACACAATGGACTTGATGACTTCACATCATCATTCATTGGTGAGCTTAGGATATGGATGAAAGAGGTGTTCCAGTGCCCAAGATGTCCTCTTAAGCCCCCAACTCACAAAAGTGGCTTAAAAAATCTACAGCTTTACCAAAGAATTCACATTCACCAGCATTATCGCTGTAGTAATTCAACAAGAACAAGAACTGAGTCCACTACCTGAGGATACAAAATCTAGACTCTACTGTTCAGTGTTTGACTTCAACAGTTGGTGATATTGTTAACCAGCTTACTGACTCTAGTCAAAAACAGTTGTCATTATTCTATCTTGCCACTAAAAGTATTGACATTTTTTCATGTTTTTACGTAAGAAATGTGGATGGGATATGTAAGTTTTCATTGTCCAGGCCTATGCTTTATACAATGTTAGGTGTGTTATCTTGATCCTAATGTCAGTCTCTGGAGCATCCGAATGCCCTACTCTAAATAAGAAAAAATAAAACCTAGTGAACTGCCTGCTTGAGAATGTCAGCACCAACTTTGACTTCTTTTCTCTTATTCTTATAGAGTAATTCCTAAAATGATATCCAGGGCCTTTACATTACCGCAACTGCAGAACATAGGCCGTGAGAATGACATGGAACCAACTGAATGTCCATATTGATATACTGTTTGTATACATTGCCATTACAAGCATAGGTACACAAATTAAACAACAAAACATGCAGTGCAGAATATACAACTACATTTGCATAATGTATGTACAATGTAATACCTTGATTATATTTCTGGATTTTTGTCAGATTCACTCAGGAGGAAATATTAAACTAAGGAGCTTGCAGTGCCAATCTGGGGCACAAGGACACCGGGGGAAGGGGAGTCCCACAACTAAATCTTCCAGGCAGCCTTTTAACTCCAGAGAAATTACAAACATTGAAAGGTAAGGCATTCTTCACAGCAGAAGCCATGTGGTCGCTAAGGACTGGGTTAGTTATTTAAGCAATATCACATGACAGGACACAATGTTGTATTGAATTTTCCCGGGAAAATCCCGGGACCTGTTAAGGATCCCAACTGCTGAGGGGAAGAAACGGTTCATGTGGCGGGAGGTTTTGGGCCTGAAGGACCGCAGCCTCCTGCCAGAGGGGAGAGTGACAAAGAGTCTGTGACCGGGATGGGAGGGGTCGGCCACAATCCTACCTGCACGCCTCAGAGCCCTGGAGGTGTGCAGGTCCTGAAGGGATGGAAGGTTGCAGCTGATCACCTTCTCAGCAGAGCAAATGATACACTGCAGTCTGCTCTTATCCTTAGCGGTGGCTCCTGATAAGCCACTGCTAATGTTCAGATCCCATTTTAGGTCCTGAGCGATGATGGTGCTCAGGAAGCGGCAGGACTCCACAGACTTGACTGCCACACAGGATGACGGGGACGGGTGGGGCTGGGTTCTTCCTGTAGTCCACAACTATCTCCACTGTCTTCAGAGCATTAAGCTCCAGGTTGTTCTGGCTGCACCAGGTCACCAGATGGCCAATCTACCACCTGTAGGTGGACTCATACCCGCCAGAGATGAGCCCAATGAGTGTGGTGTCCTCCGGGAACTTCAGGAGCTTAACGAACTGGTGACTGGAGGTGCAACCGTTGGTGTACAGGGAGAAAAGGAGGGGGAAAAGAACGCAGCCTTGGGGGGATCTGGTGCTGATGGTCTGGGATTCAGAGACGTGTTTCCCAGGCTTCACGCGCTGCTTCCTGTCAGACAGGAAGTCTGTGATCCACCTGCAGGTGGAGTCGGACACGTGGAGCTGGGAGAGCTTGTCCTGTAGCAGACCAGGGAGGATAGTGTTGAAGGCAGAGCTGAAGTCCACAAACAGGATCCTGGCGTATGTTCCTGGGGAGTTCAGATGCTGGAGGGTGGAGTGGAGGGCCATGTTTACTGCATCGTCTACAGACCTGTTGGCCTTGTAGGCAAACTGCAGTGGGTCCAGGAGTGGGTTGGTTATGGCTTTGAGGTTGGACAGCACAAGGCACTCAAACGACTTCATGACCACAGAGGTCAGGGCGATGGGTCTGTAGTCATTCAGTCCTGTGATCCTTGTCTTTTTGAGGCCGGGGATGATGGTGGAGACTTTGAAGCAGGCTGGCACAAGACATGTCTCCAGTGAGGTACAACTATAACAGTTTTCACATACACATAAAAGACAGAGTAACTGTATTCTGCAGAAACCTGGGCCTGTAGTCAAACTGCTTAAATTGAAAACTTAGACCAAAAGGGGCAGGAAGCGATTTTGGAGAAATGTTGTTTCTCTCTTTGTTGTTGTTGTTGTGATTTTACTGCTCTGACTGGGCCTCGAACCCGTATGGGAAACCCCGATGTTGCAGCGCCACACACTAGGACGTCTGTTAATGTGTCGACAAGTGATGTTTACAAACTGCACTCACATTGTTGTATGATGTGGTTCGCACCATTTTTTTGTTATCAATTTACAGAACCAGCACTGAGCCAAAAGCCCAGATTCTTTTTCGATAGCTAGTGGACCGTAGGGAAATATTCACTGATTTTACAAAACATGTATTGCTTTAGAATCGCTTACTGCCCCTTTAAAGCTACAGTGTGTTATATTTAGGAGAACGTATTAACAGAAATTGAATATATTGTCCATCACCTGCAACAAAGAACCAAGGTTTTTTTTGTAAACTTTGAATGAGTTAATTATAGTATGTAGATGTGAATCCTGTGTATGTCGCCATATTTTTTTCCTATATATATACATATGTCCTGGTCAAAAATAACTCCAAGGTTCCTCACAGTAGAACTGGAGGCCAAATTTATGCCATCTAAGGTAACTATATGTTCAGATAATGTTTCTCTGAGGTTTCTCTGTTTAGGGCCAGTACAATGATGTCATTTTTATCTAAATTTAAAAGTATTATATTATAGGTCATCCATGCCTTTATGTCTTAAGACAAGCCTGTCGTTTGTCCATCCTTATTAGTATCATCTGGCTTAATAGATGAATACAGCTGAGTATCATCTGCATAACAATGGAAATGTATGTGGTGCTTTCTTATAATATTCCTTATAAGGGAAGCATTTATAAAGTGAAAAGCACAGAACCTTGTGCGACTCCATTGCATTACATTCATTTACTGACTTCACTTTACTGACTCATTGAATAACTTTTGTATTAACACCATCATTACATCAATAAGTTTCGATATTATTGTTGTCATTATAAGAACCAGTCTGACAATAAAAGACAATGGTTACACATCTGTTCCTGGTCTCTCTCATTTCACTATTCCCATCTCTCTTCTCTCCCCCTCTTTCCACCCACCTCTCCTCTCTTACCCATTTCTCTCCTCTCACCCCAACCGGTCGAAGCAGATGACCGTCCACAACTGAGTCTGGTTCTGTTAGAGATTTTTTCCAGTGTAAAGGGAGGTTCTTTTTTCTCCACTGTAGCCAAGTGCTGCTCATTGTGGTAACTGTTGGATTTCTCTGTGAAAGTGTGAGGTCTCGTTAATGTTAATGTATGTTGTGATTTGGCATGTAATGTAATTGAATGTAATTGAATTGAAATTTGTGGTTAGTGTAGTTGCAGAGCAGGAGCCAAATGCAGACGCAAGGCAGGTAGCAAGGTTAGTTGAAATTTAATAATAAAAAAGACTTATAGTGATAGAAGGGTGGCTGGCAAAAAACAAGCAGGAACACAGAGGAAAGACAATATCAGGAACACAAGGAAAAAGGGGAAGTGAACAGGGAACATGAACAGAACATGATACATCAGAGTAGACACAGACTAAATACACAAGGGAGGCAGGGACAAGACAAAGACAGGAAATCACTAAGTAAGAGACACACGAGGATAGTGACTTCAAAGTAAAACAAAAAATACTAAACTCAAGATGCAACAAACACTGGGTATCACAAGAAAGTAACTCAACTGAGGCAGACACACAAGGAAGGATACGTCAATGATAATTCAACACACAAATTTAAACACAGAAAGTAATGAAGTAATGCAGTCCATACAGATGATCCAAAAGTCCTATTTCTTGAAGTTCTCAAGATTTAATCAGGAGCCAAACTGCTCTGGCCAGGCCACTAACCCTGGTCCTCGCTGTGGGAGTCCGACGCTCTAACCACTAGGCCAGAACCGCGGAGTTGCAGCGCCACCCACCAGCACGTCTGTTAAGGCGTCGACGAGTGATGTTAACAAATTGCACTCGCAGTGTTGTGATTTACGGAGCGTAGGCTGCGCTGAAAACATATATATGGATATTCGCTTATTT
This sequence comes from Scophthalmus maximus, assembly GCF_022379125.1. Lineage (NCBI taxonomy): Eukaryota > Metazoa > Chordata > Actinopteri > Pleuronectiformes > Scophthalmidae > Scophthalmus > Scophthalmus maximus. The sequence goes on from NC_061530.1 coordinate 1,057,109, forward strand.
TTGCAAAACGAAAACGTGTATTACTTTAGAATCGCTTACTGCCCCTTTAACAATGGTATTCATTTCTGGTCAGTCTCTGACCTGGTACCAGACAGTTGACATCATAATTCAAGTTACTGCCTCTCACTTTAATTGGAAACAGATGACTGTATTATTGACTGGCCAATAACAGCTCTAAATAAGGTACTGATTTCCCCAATGAAAATTTAAAGAAAAACATGTTGCTGTGTTCGCAGCAACATGCACTGGTCTTTGGAACATCCCAGCTTAGACAGAGCACTAAGGAGAGTCTGGCGCAGAAAACAAGGAGGAGAATAATGATGAAATAGCTGCATATGACCTGGTTCTTATATTTCATGCGCAGATAAGAAATCCATAGCAAAATATGAAGAATATTGTTACACTCAATTTATTAAATTTTGATTGAAGTTTTACAAGTCAATAAAAATAGAATTCACTATATTACATCGGCCTTCAGGTTCTTAAGTGACGGAGCACTGATTCAAAGCTTGTGACCTTTTTCACACAGTGACATAACAGTGGGATGCTGATTTATCCTCAAAATTAATTTCATTTATTGGTAGTTCTAATTCATCTTTTAGTCCTCTTTTCAATTATTGTACTGATACATTTGCACAACTGAAATTCCCAGTTAAATGTTCATTTATGTATTTAATTTTTGTTATTGATTTTTTTTTGTGTGTTACACTCAGACACATCAGGAACAGTGTTTGTGCCAGCAAGACTTTATCATTGCACACAGTGTGTGAACATGCATTTCACTCCATGGCGTTCATAGGGCTACAGAGAGCTGGGGATCAGAGGCAGCAGAGGGGCCTTGATGTTCAAGGGACAAGGCCAGGGAGTTGACATCCCTCTGACTCAGCCACCATGACCAAAATACAAAAGCCCTTCTTATTTGCATTTGCTGCATCAAGACATTCAATCTCTTCCTCTTTGAGAGCAGGGATTTGAACTAATCATCCAGCAAGTATTGAGTGATTACATTTTCATCAGATGAAATGTAAGAGGGTTGAAAGATCAAGTGAATTAATGGATGACCTAATCATGGTGGATTGGCTGTATTGATTCAGATGGTCATATCCTCATTGTCTGTCAGGCCACAGGAGCTAGAGGAAGACACAATCCCTCACTGGCTGAAACCGCCATATTCGAGAAACCCTCATTCAGATAACACTAATTTAGCCCGTACTCCTGCTCCCATACGATTTAAACAGATTAGGGTAGGAATGGCAATCTACCTTAGTTGCATCTTAGAATATGTCTTACAGTGGGTTAGACTTCAAATAATTTACTGTAACTTGGGTATTTAATGTTTTGTCATATTACCTTATGAGGAGAGATTCCAGAGCATGGTGCTGCTGCATAATACACCCTCCATATATGAACTTTTATTGATACGAGGTGTGTTGAAAATGTTAACATGCTTGCAGATGCAATTTTGCACACAAACAAAATTATGATTTGGTGGTGGGTGACACTGGCTGCCATCACTGCAAAGACAGTAATTTTTCAAGGACAGTCCTCTGCATGCATGTGAATAATCAAAGTTGCAGAACTTGTGGTATAATATTCATACAACATCACAGATAGTACTTCTGCAATCTATATTCATTCCTCCTTAATAAGAATAAAAATACTTAAGATTTAGAATAGGTGTAGACAACAGGCAAGTACAGAGGTCATTCTCAGCAAGTGCCCTCCAGACACGTAACAGCAGGTTTTGAAACAGGAACGTCTCACTGCAGACAGTCATGTTCATTCACCTCAGTTTGTGTTGACTGAGACAGCATCTCAAATTAGAGAGAAAAATAGTCCTGCACCAGGGCAGGTACTCAAAAAAAAACTCAGGTGAAAAAGTAATATATTTGAATGCACTAAAAATGTACTTTAATATCGTCAAGTACATTTCTAGCATGTTACAGATTCTTGTACAAAATTTAAGAGCAACAAAAACACATTATAAATCCACTAAAAACAAGTTAATTTCTAAATCAATTGTACTTCAGTGTACTTAAAATAAGCACACTAGGTACTAATCATTAAATGCACATTCAGTGTATTCATATGAAGTATATTAGCCCGATTAGTGCATTAATTAGTAGTGTGCTTTGAATGCCTTACATTCAAGTTCTATCTAAGTGGATTTTTATACAGTACCAACAAGTCCATTTATAGTATACTTATAAAAAAAACTTTTGCCACACTTTCCAAATGTTTTCAAGATATTGTTAGCATAGCAGTGTTTAAGTACACTTAAAAAAAGTTCATTAATAATTACAGTGACTTTAATCATGGCAGTTGAGATATCTCAACAGTGGGTTGGATTACAATGAGCTATTTGTTATCGTGATCTGATTATATTTGTATTGGTTATGTTGTATATTATTATATTTATATTATATTATCATAATACATATTTATTATATATTTCATTTGCTATCCATCTGTACTTGGTTGCCTTTCAAGGCTGGCTGGACTCATCCAGTAGGTATTCTTTTTATTGTCTTTTATGTCCCATGCCTGCTGCTGCAGACAAATAGCATTGCTTGATTTAAACCCATCAGGTTTGAAATGAACCGTGAGCCAATTGCAATAGAATATGTGCGCACATGTGCATAGACGTGCATAACATTTTTGTTGAAGTTTGGCCTTTTAAAGCGAATTTGCAAGTAATGGGCCTAATTGGTCAGCGTGGATTTGAAGACGGAACCATTAAAGTTTGGTTGTCAACAGTACTGATTGTGACTCATCAGTACAGACAGCAGCTTGTCCAGGTATTTACACGACCGGACCTCTTAAGTGAAGACGGATGGATCGAAAGCTTGGCTACCAGGAAAGCGCAATAAAAGGTGACCGTAAAACTTCTCTTACCCTGAGGTTTGCATTTTCATAAACTATGGTGTGAGAAGTGTCTTTTGAATGACTGTTCTTTCTACAATGACCAAACATGAGAACAGGCAACGGAGTTCATCATAAACAGTGTTAGCATTTATGCAACAGGTGGAAAAATTAAGTCATAAAGGGTAAAGCTAGCTATTGTGAGTATAAGGCTATGACCAAGCATAATGACAGTAAAGTAAAATTAAATGATGGACTGAGGATGTCAGTCTTGCTAATTTAATAATTAAAAACCCTTAACCATGCTAACTTAATTTCCTTTTACATTTTGTGAGAATTTCTTCAAACAAAACCTAAAGTGAAACAATAAGCAGCAATAAGCAGTGCTTTTCTGATGATATTATTTATTTTGGTGGATAATAATATACCACGTTTTTTCATTCTTTTTGAATGCTGGGTAATGTGATTTATTTTTCAACCTCAATATAGCAAAATCCTGGATTAAAACATCCAAATGTGAATAATGTTTTATCTTTAAGTGAAACTGTTGTTTTGTTTATTGTGTGTACCTTTCTTACCAAACTGACAGTACACAGAAGTAGACTTAATTTAAGTGTACATACTGTGTACTTTTTAGTGTGCTATTTATTAGTTACTAAGTATACTAAATATATGTAATTAGTACTACTTAAGATATACTGAAATAAGTGTACGCTGTAGTACTATATTGAGTCTTCAAGATTCACTTAAATGCATTTTAAAGTATATGTTCTTTCAGCTTAAGAGATATTTTAATTAAATTTAATGTGCACTTCAAATTCAAATAAATTATATTTATATTGTATTATGCACACATTTTGATTGGATTAAAATTATATTTCATGCATATTATAAGAATGTTGAAGTTTAAATAAAGTACATTTTGAAAAAGTATAGAATTATTTAAAAAAAACTAGTGTACTTAAATATACTTTAGTACGTCTTCATGGTGCCTCAAAATAGTACAGTCAAATACACTAAGTTGTATTTCAGTACATCTTTAGTAGTAGTACATCTTTAGCACACTAAGTACATTGTTAGTACATCGAGATTAGCACACTTTTCCTACATTAGTCATGTACACGAGAAGTATGTTTAGTGTACTTAAATTAAGTATACTTCAGTGTACTTTTTTTCATGTGGGAAGTTATGTAAATTCACTGGTACGGGCACAGGTATAATTAAGTTAATGTGGGCGGGCAGCGGGTGATAACAAAAGTGTGTTTTTTCCTAAAGAAATCAGAAATTTTAATAATTTTGGAGCATTTCTTAAATTTAATCAGCTTCCTATAAACCACAAGGATTTGTTTTTGGTCTTTGGCCCCTTCACATCTGCTTAGACAACACTGTCAACAATTTTGGGCAGGCAGTGCTGGTTAGTACATTTTCATGGAAGGCATAAAGAAAAGAAATGCCAGTGGTGAATACCAAACTCTTAACAATACATATTTAATGCTATTCAATGTTACCATGGTTGATTATGATTCGAATTCATGTCTCTACATGTGTAAACTGCAGTTAAAAATTAAGCCATTTGATGTGAGAGATTGTGTATGTAGACTGTGTCTTTAATCACAGGTGACGGGTAGGGTCACCAGACGTTATGTTAACGGGTCTGGTCAAGACTCGGAAATAATTGTGGCTAACGGGTCGGTTCCGGTACAGTAGAAACCTGTTGAACATAGTGAAGCATTAATCAGCAAAACACTCCGATTTTTTTCTGGGGATGGGGGGTAATCAAAACAGAATTAATAGGAGAGGGAATATTTGTACGAGCTGTCCAGAAACTTGACTGTGTGTCACAGCCCTGGCTGTGATATTAGGCTCTCCCTGTGTTTCTGTCTCCCCCTGACTCCTCCCCCTTTCCCTGGCTTTGTGTATGTGCATGTTTTGTCGCCAGGTGGCGACGTAATCACGGCACCTGAGGAGCAGCACGGCTGGGTGCAATCATTAATCATCCCTACAGTTTAAGACACCGACACACCAGTCATTCGTCGCCGAATTATTCAGCTAATCAATGGTAGTGAGAATTCATGCTCATGATCTTGTGTACTCTTATGCTGCGTTCCAGTTTACCTCGAAACTGGGATCCCAAAAATTGGGGTTGTAATTTTTTTCCGACCTCCTGAGTCGTTATTCCGACTCTCAGGGGCGTTCCATTTGCAATTTTCGACTCGGGGGTCGTAATTCTGAGTTCCAAGATCATACTGGAACAATAAAAACCCAACTTCCGAGGTAAACTGAAACGGAGCATTTGTAAGAAACTTTGTGATCCAGTGTCTAACTATGCTATTCATTCATGCCCAGGAATTGCTGCTCCAGAGGGTTCGTCTCCACGCCACTCCGTGACTGCCTGTCTGCTCAAGTTAACATTATTCATATTAAATACTGCTACCAACTTTCCCTCATTGTCTGTCTGCCTTTTGGGATTCCTAAACGAAAACGTAACAAAATAATCTGGCCAAAACTATACCCGTGGACACAGACATCCTCTGTCAAACTTTGGCGTCCCAAGGAGTCCTCACTATATAAATATAGTCCATTAGTCCATAGTCCATTTATCTCCCCAAACGGGAGCGTTTTTCCGGAGATGTGGGTGCATGCAGGCACATTGCTCCCTGGTATTTGAGTTACAACCATCTATGTATAACACAGGCTTTCATTATAAGTTTAGTGTCTGGGAAAGCTGCGCAGTGGGCTATAGTCTTGTTGCTCAGTTACTGTTAACTCGTATTCTATGTTTTGTGACGAAAAGTGTTTGATCACCCTGTCAAGGGCAAGGAGGCAGCCAGTCAGCTACTCTCCCCTCAGACAGGGCGCATGTTGAGTAGCTAATTAGGCCGTTGATATTAGGATTTTGGCAGCTGAGAGTGGGTGGGATGACACTGCGTTACAGGGGTTTTTATTCATGGGTTAGCAGAAAATTTAAAGGATGAGTTAGTGACTAGAGATGAGTCACCTAGCCAAGATTCAGTAATATCCTTAGCTACCCGCCTAAATAACCGTCTCCTTCCCTCAACCCATAAGAACCAATGCAGTTGGGTGGGGCTCAACTAACCCCCTAGGAAAGACAGAAATGCTTTCAGTCCCGACTGTTTCTACTGTGGCCAGCTGTCAAGGCTGAGCAGGAAGCAGGAACCAAATGCAAAGGTGATGAAAAAAGATATTTAATAATAAAAGAAAACCAACCTACAACTAAGGGTGTCCACAAAATGTAGCAAACAAAGGTAATCCAAATACTGGAGCCAGGGGGAAAAAAATGCAGAAACAGACCGGTGCAAATAGCAGGAACAGACAACATCAAAAAAACAGACGATCCAACAACAGACAAAGGGAAGCACAGAGACTAAATACACACAAGCAGGGCAGGGCAATTAGAACACAGGTGAGACACATTAGGAACAGGTGCAGACAATCACAGGGGCAGGAGACAGGAAAAAACAAGACACCAGAAACAAGACACAGGACAGGAAGTGAAACACAATGAACTAATTCAAAATAAAACAGGAAATGAGAACACAAGATCATGACAGAACCCCCCTCTTAAGGACCAAATTCCAGACGGTCAAAAAAAAAAAAAAAATCTACACAGAGCAAGGTGGATGGAGTTCACTGGGGAACTGGACAGGGGTTTTGCTGGGGGGTTTCAGCAGGCGTAGGAGCTCTGGGGGACGGCCCGGAGGCCGGGCATGCGAGTGCAGCAGTTCTGGGGGAAGGCCCGGTGGCCTTGCAGGCAGGCACGACAGTTCTGGGGGAAGGCCTGGAGGCCTTGCAGGCAGGCAGGCACGACAGTTCTGGGGGAAGGCCCGGAGGCCTTGCAGGCAGGCAGGCACGACAGTTCTGGGGGAAGGCCCGGAGGCCTTGCAGGCAGGCACGACAGTTATGGGGGACCACCGACGAGGGACGCGTCGATCGGCCCACCGACTGGCGAGAAGTAGCAGAATTCGGCCTGACCACTGACGAGGGACATGGAGCAGGCGACGGTCGGACCACTGACGAGGGACACGTCGATCGGCCCCCCATCCGGGGACGTGGAGCAGGCGACGGTCGGACCACCGACGAGGGACGCGTCGATCGGCCCACCATCCGGGGACGTGGAGCAGGCGACGGTCGGACCACCGACGAGGGACGCGTCGATCGGCCCACCATCCGGGGACGTGGAGCAGGCGACGGTCGGACCACCGACGAGGGACGCGTCGATCGGCCCACCGACTGGGGACGTGGAGCAGGCCTTGGTCGGACCACCGAAGAGGGACATGGAGCAGGCGCCGGTCGGACCACCGCCGAGGGAACATGACGATTGGCCGGACCACAGACGGGGAACATGTCGATCGGCCCACCGACTGGGGACGAGGAACAGACGTCGGCCGGACCACCAACGGAGAACTTGTCGATCGATCCATCGACTGGGGACGAGGAGCAGAAGTCGACTGGACCGGCGACGGGCGAGGAGGAGGAGCTGATGTCGACCGGACCACCGACGAAGAACGTGTCGATCGGTCCATCGACTGGCGACGAGGAGTAGCAGACGTCGACCGGACCACCGACGAAGAACGTGTCGATCGGTCCTCCGACGGGCGACGAGGAGGAGCAGATGACGACTGGACCACCGACGAAGAACATGTCGATCGGTCCATCGACTGAAGACATGTAACAGACGTCGGCCGAACCAACGACGGGGAACGTGTCGGTTGGTCCTCTGACTGACGACGTGGAGACCGGCTGTACCCTCGGAACCCTGATGCTAGCAGGCCTGACGCTAGCCAACTGGGGTGCTGGCTGGATAGTAGCAGGCCTGACGCTAGCCAACTGTGGTGCTGGCGGGATGGCACACTGGGAGGCTGGCTGGATGCTAGCAGGCCTGATGCTAGCCAACTGGGGTGCTGGCTGGATGGCACACTGGGAGGCTAGCAGGCCTGACGCTAGCCACCTGGGGTGCTGGCTGGATGCTAGCAGTCCTGATGCTAGCCAACTGGGGTGCTGGCTGGATAGCACACTGGGAGGCTGGCTGGATGCTAGCAGGCCTGTTGCTAGCCAACTGGGGTGCTGGCTGGAAGGCACACTTGAAGACTGGGTGGGAGTCCGGAGAATTCAAAAAGTCCTTGAGCCAGCCAGGCAACGAACTCCTCAACCAGGGCCTCTGGGAAGTTTCCCTGCGTGCCATGCGCAGACACCCTTTCTTGTACTCCCATCCTAAGTCCTTTTTAAATTGTCCATGAATACAAGTCAGGGTGTAAATTAATTCACGAAGATCTAAATCACCCGGAACCCGGAAATGGTTGTGCAAGTAGCCCATTCAGCTTTTTGACCAAGCGAACACTTTCTTTGATGGGCTCGCAAGTGAGCCAATGAGTGAACTCTTTGAATCCGTGAGCTGAACAATCAGCTATCAGCTTGGCTCCGTTACAGTTACACCTTTAGATTTCCATCTCGTTACCATCTTTTGGCACCGCACCTGAGCGTAGAAGACTAATTCTAAGATTAGTATTGCTCAAACTGACTATGCCTTGTTGTAACATAGTGCAAGAGAGCTGTGTCTGAATCTACTGTCGTCACGGAGTTAAAGGCAGTGAATTCTGATAAATGTTGAGTTGTTTACCTGGTTCGCTAGCATCCATGCTAACAGGCCTCAGGCCTTTGAAGCCGTTTGTATTTAACCTATCCTGCTAAGTTATCTATAAAGTTCACTAGCATTCATGCTAATTGGTGCTAACGCGAGACTGCTGTATTCATATGCTAATATGGTAATTGGCCACAACAGGCTAGCGGGATACTATTTGTGCCTGTGACAAAGGCTAATGATTTTGTCTGTTGGTTATGGAAAGAAATGTTACCTTGCTAACTGAGTATTTGTTGAATGAATGATGGTACAAACTGTTGGTTTAATTGTGTTTTACTGGAGTTCATAAATCTGCGATATCCTCAACTCATACGATGAACTATGTTCTATGATTAATTGGTAAAAATTACCAAATAAACTGAATTTCCAAGGATCACACAGTAGCATAATCAACCTTGCCCCATGTCAGGAAGTGTTCATTCATGAAAATGGCATTGAGTAAAAAGAAGAAGTTTAGGAGATTGAATTTCTGCTTCCAGACATCCAGAAATGAAAGTGTATACACTGAAATAAAGATAAAATGGTTTGATATGTAAATGGCTTTTTTTTTTTTAAAAAACACTCGCCACAGCAAGGCGATGGATGACTACAAGGAGGTCTAGGTGAAGTCTCATGAGCCACGAGAGGCGATATTGCACCAGCATGTTTTCTTCTGGTGCTGGATCAGCACACCTGTCAGGGCTGAGCAGGAAGCAGGACCCAAATGCAGATGTAGGGGAAAAAAGGATATTTAATAATAAAACGAAAACAGAATCAAACCAAGGGTGTCCATGATATGTAGCAAAAACAGGTAATCCAAATACTGGAGCCAGGGGGAAAAATGCAGAAACAGACGTCTCCGGAGAGACTGGGGAAACACAACAGACACAGACCGGGAGTATAACAGACGAACCAACACTGACAAAGGGAAGCACAGAGACCAAGTACACACGAGGAGGGCGGGGCAAATTGAACACAGGTGAGACACATTCGGAACAGGTGCAGACAATCACAGGGGCAGGAGACACTGGCAAAGTAAAGAAAACAGACAAAAGACAGGGAAACGGGAAGTACGGAAACACAAGGAACTACTTCAAAATAAAACAGGAAATGAAAACACAAGATCATGACAGAACCGCCCTCTCAAGGACCGAATTCCAGATGGTCCAAAACAAATCTACACAGGGCAGGGTGGGTGGATGGAATGGGGCCAGGACGGACCGAAAAAAACTGGAACTGGACAGGGGTTTTGCTGGGGGGGTTCAGCAGGCGTAGCAGTTGTGGGGGAAGGCCCGGTGGCCTTGCAGGTAGGCACGACAGTTCTGGGGGAAGGCCCGGTGGCCTTGCAGGCAGGCATGACAGTTCTGGGGGAAGGCCCGGTGGCCTTGCAGGCAGGCACGACAGTTCTGGGGGAAGGCCAGGAGGCTTGGCAGGCAGGCATAGCAGTTCCGGGAGACCACCGACGGGGAATGTGTCGATCGGTCCTCCGACTGAAGACGTGGAACAGGCGTCGGCCTGACCACCGACGAGGGACGCGTCGATCGGTCCACCGACTGGGGACGAGGAAGGGCAGACGTCGACTGGAAGGGACGCGTCGATCGGTCCTTCGACTGGAGACGAGGAGGTGCAGACGTCGATCGGACCACCGACGAGGGACGTGTCGATCGGTCCATCGACTGGGGGACGAGGAGCAGGCGTCGGCCGGACCACCGACGAGGAACGTGTCGATCGGTCAATCGACTGGTGGACGAGGAGCAGGCGTCGGCTGGACCACCAACGAGGAACGTGTCGACTGGTCCATCGACTGAAGACGAGGAGGAGCAGACGTCAGCCGGACCATCGACGGTGAACATGTCAATTAGCCAACCGACTGGGGACAAGGAGCAGACATCGGCCGGAGTGACGTGTCGTTCGCCCCACTGACTGGAGATGTGGAGGACGGGTGGAGGCAAGCAAGCCGCAGGCCTGCCGACGTTATTGGCCTGTTCTTAGCCCGAGCCGAATCATCCAAAAATCCCTGGAGTTGTCGTATCATGTCATAAAGCTCCTCAACCGAAACGCCACTTTCCCTTACCAACTGAGGATGAGGAGGACCAGACGTCGGCCGAACCACCGACGGGGAATGTGTCGATTGGTCCTCCGACTGACGACGTGGAGACCGGCTGTGCACTCGGAACCATGATGCTAGCAGGCCTGACGCTAGCCACCTGGGGTGCTGGCTGGATGGCACACTGGGAGGCTGGCTGGATGCTAGCAGGCCTGAAGCTAGCCAACTCGGGTGCTGGCTGGAAGGCACACTGGAAGACTGGGTGGGGGTCCGGAGTGTTCAAAAAGTCCTTGAGCCAGCCAGGCAACGAACTCCTCAACCAGGGCCTCTGGGAAACTTCCCTGCGTGACATGCGCCGACACCCTTCCTTGTATTCCCATCCTAAGTCTCTTTTAAATTGTCCATGAATACAAGTAAGGGTGTAAATTAACTCACGAAGATCCAAATCAAAAAAAAAAAAATCACCTGCTGGGTCCATTTTGGGGTTGGGTCGTTCTGTCAGGGCTGAGCAGGAAGCAGGACCCAAATGCAGATGTAGGGGGGAAAAAGGATATTTAATAATAAAACGAAAACAGAATCAAACCAAGGGTGTCCACGAGATGTAGCAAAAACAGGTAATCCAAATACTGGAGCCAGGGGGAAAAATGCAGAAACAGACTGAGGGAAATAGCAGGAACAGACCAGAGAAAGCAGCAGAAACACGTCTCCGGACAGACTGGGGAAACACAACAGACACAGACCGGGAGTATAACAGACGAAACCAACACTGACAAAGGGAAGCACAGAGACTAAATACACACGAGGAGGGCGGGGCCAATTGATCACAGGTGAGACACATTAGGAACAGGTGCAGACAATCACAGGGGCAGGAGACACTGGCAAAGTAAAGAAAACAGACAAAAGACAGGGAAACAGGAAGTGCGGAAACAAAAGGTCATGACACCTTCATTAATTGTGATATTATACAATATGCAGCATGTTATTATTATTTGACTTGCCTTCTTTCGCGTGTGGAGCAGCGTACGAATCAAACAGAATAATGCCAACATGAGGTGAAATTTATATATTTTTACAAAATTATTAAACATTGTATTAAATAATTACAATGATATAATTAATTGATATGTATAATTGCTTCAAAGTTTTGAAAAAACGATCCATAAGTGGAAAAATCAATCGTTAATCTGTTCGTACTTGAAAGAAATTTCAAAACACGAGAAAATTGGTGAATGCCAGAAGTTCTCCTAAATCACTCGTACACATGATTTAAGCACAAATCTATTCTTACGAACGGTTCTTGCACAAGGCTAAATGTGAGTAAAAGTCTGACACAAAATACCTCTGTCATGTCATTGTTTCTCTCTAAAAATTTTAGCTCTTTGATTTCTCATGTGATGATAAAACCAAAATTAGAAGTTTTCCACGAGTACAACAGCAAAACTCAGTCAGGAGTAGCACAAGTTGATTCAGCTGATGTTGAGTGTCTAAAGCCCTGTAAGCCTTTTTGAAAAATGTCCCCCTGGGTGACATGGTTCAGGATTGTGCAGGGGCCACACTGTCTTCAACTGACAGGACCCCCTTTGAGTCCCGGCAGCTGCCAGGGTGAAGAGAATACATGGTGGACACATGGTGACAGGAGTTGATGTGGTCGTCCGTGTCCGTTACAGCTTTCATTTCTTACTCTGTGCCATTGATTCCCTTGCCAGGGCAACTAGTGACACTCTATTTTAATCCGTTTCAAAGAGCTTGACCTGTGGAGCACGTCTTCTGAGGATAAGAACAAACTCTTGGCTACAGGAGCCCAAATGGAAACTATCACTTTCCCCCTGCCAGTTTCAAGGCAATCTTCACCACAGTGACAATTCTGGATCTGGGGGTTGTTTTGCTTTCCCAAAGAGAGCATCCTGAGGGGGATATATTCTAACTGTGCTACTTGGAAAAGAGCAAAGGTGAGAAAATTGCAGGAGGAAGTGGGTTGAAAGATGAGGTTAGGAGTGATGAGTTATTAACAGAAAATGTTGGAGACCATTATGCTATAGGGAGGTGTGACATATAATTTTCTCATGGATTTGTGAAAACTGAGAATGACTTCAATTTGAAATTTGAGATGCTCTGCTCAGGGGAGAAGTCAGCTTCCACTGTGTGTTGTCAAAGCAGTTTGACATATTGTTTCAGTGACAAGAACGGGAGGATGTGCCAATGTAGACACAAGCCTGCATTTGGCAAGGGAATTAAAGATCATTTTGAGAGAGTTCCAGCCATTAAATGTGACATATTTCAACCTGACACATTTTAATTAGGCCATCAATATTATGGCAACGGTGGCTAATAGTACAGATGACACAACCAGGATAAGTTTCCTTGACAATAACTAATTTGTACATACAAATAGCAATTTTTCTAGTCTGATTTTTTTTTTTAAAATGATGATAAATGGATTATAAGTGCTTTTCTAGTCTTTATTGACCACTCACAGAGCTTTACAGCACGTCACATTCACTCATTCACACAGCGCTGCTATTTACCATGCTCTTTCTGTCATATTTATACAGGCAATTTAGGTTTAGTGTCTTGCCCAAGGACTCATTGGCTTGCAGACTGGGGGAAGCTGGGATCGAACTGCCGACCTTTGGGTTGGAGGATGACCGACTCTACCTCCTGAGCCACTAGCTCCAATATGATGAACTATGCATAATAATCCACCTATAGCATGTACTCTAAGTAACTTCAAGTCTTGAAGTAATTGTTAGAGCAAATTGGGCCTGCATGGAACCCCCCCCCCCCCCCCCACACACACACACACACACACACTCCCTTCTGCCCGGAGAATAAATAAGATAAAGGAGAGCAATGAACGCGTCCATCATTCAAAGTGGAAAAAGGTAATTTAGCTTGGCCCTCCTGACAGCTTTACAACTTTGCACGCTATTCTATTTTAATTGGCAGTCATGAATTAACTGAATGAGAGCCCTGTTGCCGATGCTTTAGTCATTGCAGGTTTTAATTGGGTCAAATTGATGAGTTCCTGAGATAAAACCAGACAATATATTCTCACGATTGGCAACTCATTTGTTGCCACATAATTAGGCTGCAGACAAACCCAGAGCATAACTGTTTCCTCCTCAGCCAGCCCCCATCCTTTAATCGGACACATCTGAGCTGGACTGACGGAGCACTACATACAGTAAGTCGAGTGCTATATCTGACATAATGAATGTCTATTGCAGAATTCAGACAAGCATGTTGCTTGAAACTTGAATCTGTCAATCAGTCATTCGTCTAAAGCAATAATTGATCCTCAAGTCAACTGGTCACACTATCAATTTTCTCAACTGAATATCCCAGTGTGATCAAAATGTTATAAAACAAAAAAGGGAATAGTCAAATGTTGCAATAATCTGATTTGAAAAAAAGGGAAGCCTGCTCCAACAGAGAATTGAGCAAGTTCTTTTTTGCTCTTGCTGCTGGTTCTTAATCATGAGGACAATCCCCGAGGCTTCTCTGACTCACCCTACAGTTTTACATATAAGGTCAAATTTTCAAAGGTTTGCCTGCATTTTTCTTCCATTTTAAAAATAGGACAAAAGGAATTAAACATTAATGGGCTGATGAATAAATATTTTGTGTCTCCAGGACTCAGCACTTTCTTCCATTCCTACAGCTGCTTTAATTAACTCCTCCTCAAGCCTTTTGTAAATTAACAAATATCTTTCTTTCAGTGTCCTTCGATATTGTTTTTTTTCTTCTTCTCCTCTTTCTTCTAGCCAAAGTTAGTCAAAACTGAGTGCATCGATATGCCACACAGAGGGACACTTAATTATTCGACCTTGCAGTCAGTATTTTAACATATAGTGCAGATTTCCCCATGTAGATGCAAGTCAGACTGTTTGCTTGAGGCAAAATCACACTTGGAATGTTTTGTACTCACTAAATAGTACATGAAATCACAAAAGACTTTCAACTCTGGCATTTAGAATACTGCAGGCCAGAAACCAGGATTACATTGTGGACATTTCAGTGTCTTGGTCCAGGAAACAAATCAGTTTGTCTCATCTGTCTTATATCCTATGACTATTTCTGATTGCATTTTTTTAAACCATTTGGACAGAGACACAGATATCTTATTAAAAAGAAGAAGATATCATCCATTCTATTATGTTTTAATTTTATAAAACATTACTGCTGTTCCGTTTACACCTGCCTGAAAAATGTTCAGCTGTGTCAGTCAATGACAAGAGTACAGTTTATTATACAAAGGTATGTATGATATTGGTTGGTCTGTTGAAATGAGTCTAATACATTTATAAATTATATATGGTTTTGATGTATTCATCAGATCAAACATGAGAGATTTGGTTGGAAAATGTTGATTTCATCCTTTTTACTTATTGTTGAAGTGCACTTAAGAAAAAGTTAAAAATATGTACAGTGTGTACCTGATATTTATAATAAAATCCTTTGTAGTCCTAGTCCATCCCTGGTGGGCTTTATGGATACTTTGCAACCCAACATCTAAACAAAAAACAACTTTTTCTAGTCGTATCTAGTCTTTTCTTTAAACAATATATTTATTGAATTTTCTGTTTCCTCCCATAGAGTGATAGAGGACAATTAGTACAATGTAAACAGCGTCCCCCCTCCCCAACATAATAGCAATGGTAGTGACGGTATTAAGGAAGGCAGTAATGATATGATAAATACACAATTGCAACAGTTACATTATGAGGAAAGATGCACCTAATCCTCTAACCCTAATAAACAACAAAAAAACAAATCAAACGAAACTAAAATAACTACAAAAATCCAATCATTGGAACAAAAAACAACCGAAAACGACAAACACAAACCCACTTATGGGAAACAAATATTTATATTTGAATAAAAGAAGATGTCACCGGAAGGAGAAAAAATACAAATCAAAACCAAACCGGATCAATACATAAAATCTGAAATTTTAAATCCAATACTCAAAAGTAACGAGGACACATGGTACAGCCTGCATGCTGATATGACGAGAACAGAGAGTTGCAGTTGACGAGCGTCGGTCCGTGCACTGCCTTTGATTCCCCCCTCCCACCAGAATCCGAACAGATTCACCATTCCGTCAGAACCAAGGGATGTGGGGTGGAAGCAAACTGGCCACCTCAGATGAACCAAGGGGTTTCATCATGATACATTTCTCCACCTAACATTAAACCCAATATACCCCATAAATGTACACAATTTTAAATGAGCACACTGACAGCATATCTACAACACTTAAATAACTTCAGAAATATGATTGCGGAAATCTTGACCTACATCCTTCACAATCAAAGTTCACGGTTCAAGACTGTTTGAGCAAGACACAGTTCTACCAAAATATAAAATGCCCTGTTCATAATGTAGCACATCACACAACTACGTGTACATTACCCTGTAATAATAAAATAGGTACCTAGTCTAAATTTTAGACTCAGTGGCAGATTCAAGCAGTTGTAGTTGTTGACTAGTATCAGCGATAAAAAAATATCCAAGAGTAAAAAAAGTATTTGTGTAATAATATTCAACAGGTGTGTAACTCTTATTGTATGAATTTACATTATGATTTGCTGATGTGCACATTTTGTCCATAACTTTATATTCTTTGATACAGGTGTGTGAATGTGTCTTGCACCATACTTTGCTGCAGCAGCTGTAACAAAAAAAGATCAGAAGTTCCTAATTTGTCATTTGTAAGATAAGACGTGTGCACCTGTAATGAAGAATATGAAAAGGTGTAACTGTTGTTTGTGTTCAACGGAGGGAAAAAAAACCTCTCAAAGTTTGCAAAACACTACAGCAGTTTTCTATGACTTCAAATTTACTAATACACGTGACTATTTTCTACAACTCCAAATTCCAGTGTTGAGGTTTTGTTTTCCATCAATCATACCTTCATAGGGTTTAATGATGCTGTATCTGTAGGAGCAAAAACAAAGCAAAACAAAAAAAATGAAGTATAACCATCGATTTTAAGCCAAGTTTGCACTCCCTGGGCTTGACTTTTTCTCTGCTTGCCATGGCTAAATATGTCCTTTTTGGTGTGCCTGCAGAAGAAATTTCTCCAGTCATGTTGGATACTTAATCCTGCATTACTTCCGCTGTCAGTCAGAGTGCAGTTCCTCTTCCTGGCTTATATTGTTTGTTTGTCTGTTTTTAGTTTTTTTTACTTTGACTTTCGCTTGCCCCCCAGATTTCGCTGCATCACATCTGCTGGTGAGTAATACATGTGAAATTTCTCCATCAGAGCATCGTTAAATGTCAGGTACTGTTGTGACAGCCGAACATCATGGCAAAAGGTGGGGGAGGGGCTGTGCGAGCGAAAGAATCCCCTGGGGGAAGATCCTGCTGGGAAAGATCAATGGCAAATCTAACACCCGCATGCCCACTGCTGAACTAGGCAGGACCACTCACACCATTCACACACACTCCCTGCCTGGAAATGAGGCATTCTAGCTGCTCAGAGGTGAGTGTGCACTTGTGGTGATTCGTTGATGTATTACAAGGTCGTTGCTGAATGACTCATGTTTGAGTGATCAGAAAATGAGCTCTCTGGAAATTTCTTTAATGAGAACATTGACTGTATATAAAGAAGGACGACCCATCTCCACTTCCTCCCATTGTACAAATGAAGCCAAAATATTCCATATTTGGGTGCTGCCATCTTGCCAGTGTTAATTTTGTTAACGAAAACTATGAGGAAAAAATGTTAGTCAGCGACCTTTTTTTCCATGACTAAGACGAGACGTTAAGAAGATAAAAATAGATCTTTCAGAGTTAAAATTATGACGAAATGTATGTTTTGTTTTCGTTGACGAGACAAAGTGATAAAATAAAGTGACATTTTTCCCTGCCGTGCATCTAGTCCAGCTGTAGCGAACCCGCGGCTCTTTGGCTGCTCCTGTGCGGTTTATGTGTGTGTTTAGCCCCGTTAGCAGAGCAACTCTCAGACTACAGCCTCCCACCGCTCCGCTAACGTTGTACGTGCACTTACATGCACACGCGCGAATAACAAACTTTCGGCAAATCTCGACTCAGTACACAAAAACCTCAACCGGAGAATTAGTTGTCGTGGTTGACAACATCTGCCGCTGCTCCACAGCGCTGGGCAGCACACATGACAAGTGTGAGACTGATAAGATGAACGGTTCTCGAGATATGACAGACAAAAAGATTTCTTGACTTATTAGCAGGATTAGTAAGACGTTGTCTCCAGCAGCAGAACGTACTGTAGCCTCTCTGCTGCCCTTAAATATAAAATATATATAGAAATTAGGAGGAAGACTAAGGTAATTAATCTAGCTATTACATAAGTAAAAGTGTTCAGAGTGAGATGTTATTTTACAAATTTTAACACTGACTTTGCTGAGCTCACGGACACTGGGAAGGTGCGAGGACCCGGTGTGCGGAAGACAAAGCTGATGAGAGAAGGACGCCAGCTTCCAGCCGAATCATGAACGGGTGGACGGGCAGAGGGACCAGCTGACATCCAGCTGGAGCAGTGAGTGTGATGGAGGGAAGTGTACGGAGTCTGGCACACGCAGCACGCTACATCCGGGGACCGCTACAGGAGAGAGAGAGACACTTCATGGGAAAGCGGAGGGGTCAATGTGCGCTTCACCACTCCTTCAGTTAAAGGGCCCATATTGTCAAAATTGAGATTTCCTGGCTTTTTTCATAATAAATAAGGTCTAGGGGCTCTTTAAGTACCATAAAAATGTCAAAAGGTCAATAAACAGACACATTTTTTTTTACGATGCTGAGGAGCTCAGTATAATTGTGATGTCATAGCGACACAGTCACTGCCTTCAGCCTTGCCCCCAGCGCTCACCCATCTTTCCTTTGCTAAGCTATCAACGACAAAAATCAGAAAGCTTCATTATTGCCTAAAAATATTAATACAAGAGACCAGAACTAACTCAGAATTATTTTAACTTTGCAAAATTCATCAGTAACCGCGTGTCCGCCGGAGCTCCGCTGTGACTGTTGCCAGACCTTCTGTACCTGCCAGTTGGAGACTCGAGGCAGCGAGGGATTGGAGGCCTCTGCAGCCAACAGCCAAAGTTACAAGGAAGCTGGCTTTAAAGGTGACATATTATGCTCATATTCAGGTTCATACTTTTAATTTGGGTTACCACTTGAAAGGGTTTACATGCCCTAATGTTCTTTTTGCCGTTGTTCATGGCCAGCGCTTCAAGTTAGAAGGGAAGTCTTGGTGTGTCCTTTATCACGCTGTCCGGGAGGAGGTTTGTCTCGGGGCAAGACGGCACTTCAGCCTGGAGAAGGTGGAGAAGAAGTTTATACTTGATTTATGTAATGACATACAACTGCATGAAATAAAGTATAAAGTTTTAAATATATCACAGGATCCATAGAACAAATGAAGAAATGAGTAACGTAAAATGAGTATCTTTATTCTTGCAAATGTAAGGAAACCAGAAATATATGTATGTACAAAAATATATCAGTAGAGAGGCAATTTGAAACTGCAATAATGCCTCATTGCTTCCACATCCAGGCGCTTCCGACATCTCGCCTTCTGCAGCTTTGTCAGTTGGTGCTGGGGGACGCCACAACGGGGTCGTCATTCCGTCATGTGCTGTCCTCCGGATCCGTGAGGAGTTTCCTGATCCAGCTGACCAGTATGTTGGCTTCCGATGCCCCTTGACTGAAGCATGACATGTGGTGAGCATCACTTCCTTCTTTGACTGCCTGTCATATTGGGATGACAGATCCTTGGGGAGGGGGATTTTTTTCTTCTCCTCCACAAATCGGGCTGGGTCACCCACACAATCTGTAAAATATTTCATTCAAACATTAATTTTCTAACTTACTGAATGTGGGTTCTGTTTAAACAGGCTTTGTGGTGGCTTCACCCTTCTTTCTCTTAGGGAACATGACTCTGTAAACTGGTTGTCCTGAAGATGTTGAAGCTTGCTTGCGGTCCGCATTTTTATTATAATGCATGACTGCAAGCTACAACTTACAGTAATAGAATTGAATATTGATCGCTAACTTTGTTTTAGGATGGTACAGAAACAATTAGAATGTGTATTACCAGCACAACATTCCCATAAACAGGAAAACCGCATTATTCTGTGCGAAGAGCAGGATCAGACTGTCGAAGGCCTCCAGCGATGACGTTTGATAATGGTGGCTCAGCTTCGCCACATCCTTGGAGTCAACTGTTGTTCATGATCTTGAAGTGGAAGTGGAAAACAGTATGCTGCTTGTGGTTCTGCGGCAGATGCCACTTTAAGATCTCGGCGCTACTGCACACGCGAGCAGTTGAATATGATGAGATCACTAAACAATCGTACATTTCTACACAATGTTGCCACGTGCTAACTTCACAATCTGACCCTCAGTAGTTCTCCTTTACTGGAGCCCACAATAGAAACTAACTACGGTAGCTTAGACTAAAGTTTAGACTAAAGTTAATCTTACAGCCATTTAACTGCAGACACAGGTGACAGCACACACACAATCTTAGAAACTTACATTTTCCTACTCTGTTGCTTCGCCATGGAAAGTTGGTATTGGTCCATCTTTTAAGAAAAGTTTTCCTGCCAGTCCGGCATTGTACTGGCCCAGGTTTGAAAAGCAGTGAGACACTAAGTGGTTTGCACAAACAAGCAGGTCTTTGCCACCTGTAGCTGGAACATTTCCACCAAAAAAGAACTTGATCCACTTAGGTCTTGTGTCCTCTGTGGCTGGAATTCAATGTAACAAGTTATGTTGGTCTGTACAGCCAACAACAGAGGAAACGTACAACTTGTTGGGGCATAATGCTAGCGGTCCGTCAGTCACATTGCAAGAGAAAAAAATGGCGGAAATGCGCTCTGGTGGCTGGACTCCAGTCTCCACCACTAGTTAAAAAACAGAGCAGATGGTGTGCACCCTAATATAAAGGTAACAAATCAGTTGACTGTTCATTTTATCCAGTTTATAGCTTTCAATTCATTCTTATATGCACCAAGGCAAGGCCCGTTCCACACCACTCTGTCTCCAATTACATCCAGTTCTGAGTGGATCCTGCCACTGTATGTTCTGACTCTCAAACACAGTTCTCAGAAAACACTAGCCATCCTAGGCCTGGGACTGCCACAACTTACAACTCAACCACTGGAAATCTTCTAAAGATGCACTCAATAATAATAATAATAATAGCGCTTTGGGTTCCTGAAAAGCGCTCTATAAATTATATATATTATCATTATTATTATTATCAATACCTCAAATAACTATAGTGTAAGTGCAGTTATACTAATTCCATGTTAGTGTAGCCTGGTTGGCTTTCTTCTCATGAATGCAGCTAGCACTTCCAGGTCCAGAGAGGTTTGCCTGGCAGAGAGCTGCGGCTCTCCCTGCCTCAGACTATCCATGTTAAGACATGGAGGTGCTTTCCCTTCTTTAAAGTTTTCCACATGTGCTGTTGAATGCCAGGGAGGTGTGCTGTTAAGATAATCAGGGAGTCTCATGCAGAGTTCACACTAGAAGATTTTAAGCCCGATTTTCTGCTCGCAGAAAATTGGTGTGAAATCTGGGCTCGTAAATCTGCACTTGATCGCTATGTGTGAAATACCAACATTGCATTCAAAGTGACTTGACAAGGTCTGACAGATATCTAGCAGGCTAAACATCTGGACTTGTCAGTGAGCCCAAATCCTGTAGTGTGGGCTGTGTAGGGACTGGCAGTGAATGCATCGGCCGGGAAACCCGGAGGAGGAACTATAGCACGACAACAGAACAACATTCTTTATCCATATTCTCTACCTTGATTAATTGCAGAGCTTGTTTCTGTTGTGCTGTGCGTTTTCACTGCAATAGATTAGTGTAACCTCGAGCTGACTTTATTTATAGCCGAACGATATATTAACATGTCAAGTTATTACTCTTGTCCACTCAACACACACAGCCTCTGCTCAAACTACTTCCTGTTTCTGACCTACATGGGAGTATTTGTGTTTTCATGACAATACATACTTGGAGACCAGACACACTTAAATTTTTCCTGGTGAAGGATTGTGTAGTGTGACCCCTATAGCTGATGAGTCACTTGGTGTTTACAGCACAATGACTGAACAGCAAGTCGAATGAGCGGTACAGCAATCTTATGAATTTGAAAACCAAGTAGTGTGTCCGAGGCAATAGCTGCTGCTCTCCCTGCCTCAGACTTTCCATGTTATCACATGGGGGTGGGGAGGTGTGTTCTTTCTTCCTTAAAGTCTTCCATGTGTACACGTGGTAGGGCAGGCAGGTTAGGTTTACCTAGTATGGTTGTATTGAGGAGTCTTTAGCTGCTGCTATCCCTGCTTCACTTTCCTTGAGTGCTCATAGAAGGGATAGGGAGTTTTGCTCACCCTACCTCAGGCTTTCCATGTGTGTGGGTGGAAGGGCAAGGAGGTTAGGTCTGCCCAGTATGGTTGTATCAGGGGGCATTTAGCTATTGCTGTCCCTGTCTCATTTTCCATGAAAGCTCATGGAAGGTGTAGGGAGATGTGCTCCCTGTATGATAAAGTTGTCAGTATCACCAGGTAGATACAACCATTCCTATCATTATATTAAGCGAGAATACATGCAAATCTTATATGGAGAATTCTGTATTCTGCACTTGCGTCATTTACATTGCACAATTTTCTGAATGCCCAAAATGTTATGCAGAGTTATGATGACATTAATTAGGTGCATCAAATTAGAGCCAGACTACTTAAATAACATATTTTACATGCCTTGGATCTAAACTTACACATAAAAATCACTATGTAGCAACATACAGTGGAAATTTAGACATTATCATGTGTGTAATCTTATGAAATCCAGCCAAAATCCATGCAATATTGAAGCTTTCTCTATTCATTTTTAGCTGTTACCTTAGATAGCTTTTGGTTTAATTGTTTTTTTCTATGCCATTTTGTCTACATGGCCTTTCCCTTGTAGCTAACTCCTCATGCCGGCCATACTGCCTAACATAACCAATTGCAATTATTGGAATTAATTAATTTTGGCAATAGTGGTCCTGACTGAAATTGAGCATAGTGTTAGTTCAGGCAGGCCATGACGTCAAGCACTGGCGCTATGCTAGCCCACTCAGCTGATCCTCTTCTATGCATTCAATTGGCAAAGCTCATATGTGCGCTCTATTTAAGCTGTTTTAACCTGCCCACTCTTCTTGCTCTGCTGCACGCTACTTCGCAACCCGCTCCGACCCCATCGATTGCTTTTCATAATGTATCTGACTTAAATCAATGTCATGTGTTGTCATTGATAAGTATCAGTCTGGTAGAGATCAGTCTGGTAGAGATTACAGCGGCGGTTGTACAACTGTACTCTCTCTCTCTTCTCTCCTACTGTCTCTCCTCCCACCCTCTTTCTGCCCACCTCTCCTCTCTTCTCCTCATTTCTCTCCTCACCCCAACCGGTCGAGACAGAAGCTCCGCCCACAACTGAGTCTGGTTCTGTCAGAGATTTCTTCCTGTTAAAAGGGAGTTTTTTCTCTCCACAGTCATCAAGTGCCTTGAGACAATGTATGTTGTGATATGGCGCTATACAAATAAAATTGAATTGAATTGAATTGAATTGATGGCTGCTCTGCACGTGGGTTTTAATTGCTGCTCTCCCTGCATCAATTTCCAAGAAGGCTCATGGAAGAATAGGGAGGTGTGCTCTCCCTATCCCAGGCTTTCCACGTGTGTGCGTGGAAGGGCAGGGAGGTCCGAGAACAGAACCATACTGCCAAAAATAACCCAATTGCGATTTTTGGAATGAAAACATTTCATATGGCTATTGTGGTCCTGACTGAACTGCATTTAATCTTGTTAGAAACATATCTAATATTAGATGCCTGCTTTCACAGTCAGATTCTGAAAAGCTGGTTCATGCTTTTGTTTCCAGTAGACTTGATTACTGTAATGCACTTGCTGCTGGACTGACAAAACAAAAATAAACCAGCTTATTCAGAATGCTGAAGCCAGAGTATTAACTCAAAGAGAATGGTTTGAGCATATCACTCCTATTTTAACTTCTCCTCACTGGCTCCCAGTGAAACAAAGACTTTAAAGATTTTAAAATACTTTTTAAATCTATGAATGGTTTTGCTCCTTCATACACTGTTGACATGCTCACTGAATACATACCAGACAGAACCCTTAGATCATTAAATAAAGATCTTGCTATTCCTAGAATAAATTCTAAATCAGCAAACTCATGGTGCTTTCAGTAATTATGATCCTACTCCACATCTAATCTAAGATTGTCTACCACAGTTTTTTGTTTAAAAAGCAAACAAAAAACATATATTTTTTCATGAGCTTTTAGGGAGGTGTAACTTTTAATACCTTATTATTTTATTGCCATATTGTAATATCTGTTTTTATGCTTTGCTTTATGTTTTTATATAATACCTTTTTATTGATTGTTTTTGTCATGTATGATCTTTTTCTTTTAATTGTGAAGCACATTGAGTTTACGCCTGCCGTATGAAATGTGCTATATAAATAAACTTGACTTGACTTAGGGCTATGGGCTCTTTTCTGCTGGCCTCCCTGAACCTACCACTCATGTTAAATTATGTCACCAAGGATGTTAAGTTTGTTCTCGACTCCTCGCAATGACAGCTCCAAGTTGGAGTCTTGAGATAATGTATGTTGTGATTTGATGCTATACAAATAAAAATTGAATACCTGGCACTCCAAGGGGCGATAATACTCCCAGTCTGCCCTCGAGACCCTAGCTATGAACAATTATGTAAAGGAGTTACTGGCTGCGGGTATCATCCGCCCCTCCTCATCACCTGCATGCAGGGTCCAAAATTAGAAAATATTTACCAGCCAGCCAGATTTTTTACCAGCCAAAAAGGTGGTAAGTGCAAGAAGTTTATTAAGGACTAAATACTGTCTATGAAATAATATAATTAAAAATGAATATACAATTTTTAGAGGAATTAACAATGACAAGTAAAAAGTAGTCAGTATGGGGGAGTGATATCACCGCACCAAACCCACATTAAACGCTACAGTAAATCACTTACAGCACACTCACGTAGAATAACGTGATACAACAAATACAGCATTTGCCCAAATCAGCAGTGGTAGCACAGCTACAGACGTAAACTAACCATGGACCGTTGTCTCATTCAATGACTCAAAGCAGTGCACAGCTGCAGAATGCATATAGGGGAAACTAAGGGTTATTTTTGCCATTTAAAAAAATTCGGGAAACACTGGTAGTTGAGAGTCAGAGTTCATAGTAATATTTTTGTTTATTCTGTTGTAGCATGCTCAGTATTCTTCGGACAGTTTCCTCCCAAAGAGGTTTTCCTCCTTGTCTCCCGCTATGAATTCTGGCCTCATGCTGCAGATGGTGTCTGTGTGCCACAGGTCAATAGCGGTGGAGGGGTCGAGATTAATAATCTCTGGTGAGTTAAATTGTACCATGAGGAGATCTGACAGGGAGTTAGATATCAGGTTGGATCTCCAATCAGTCTTGACCTGTATTAAAAGAACAAGGAAAAGTGATATTAGTCAATACTTTTGAGCACTCACAGAGTAAGGATAAAAATGGGAGTGAGTCTTTACCTGCTTCAATTGTGTTGAAGCCTCACTCGCAATCTGCAATAGAAAAATGGATAGATAGGACCAGGTCCACCACGTGAAGGAAATCTGAAAAAATGCTCTTTGTGTTCTCTGTTGACCTCAGACCAGGACATTATTTTAACATTCTCATTTTCTGCATAGATCTTTGTCTTCAAGACAGTCCACTGGTCAGCGACCAGTCCACTGGTCAGCGATGTTGACACCAACGGCATTCAAGGCAGAACCAAAATTTTGGCAGAGGATGTCAACATTTTTTTCTCCAAAATCTGTAAATAGCAGTGAACACATTTCATGAGTCAGAGTATCCATGTTTATCTCACTCAAGGCACCCAACCTACTGAATATAGAAGTTAACATTTCTCATATATTTACATAACATGTCACTTGTTTTTTCTCTCTCTCCGTGTGCTGGAATCTCTGACTCCAGATCTGCAGGATCCTAATCCCTCATTATTATTATTATTACTATTATTAATGACAGCATTGCATCTATAAGTGTGAGTATTATTTCTGTAATTATAAGTTTCAGTCTGGTAGAGATTAAAGCAACTATTAAAATGCTGTTCTTTCTCTCTTCTCTCCCCCTCTTCCCACCCACCTCTCCACCCTCCTGCATTTCTCTCCTCTCACCAACCGGTTGCGGCAGATGTTTCGCCCACAACTGAGTCTGGTTCTGGTAGAGATTTCTTGCTGTTAAAGGGGAGTTTCTTCTCTTCCACAGTCGCCAAGTGCTGCTTATTGTGGGAACTGTTTGGGTTGTGATTTGGCGCTATACAAATAAAATTGAATTGAATTTAAGTGCGAGTTTCATCAGACTTCAGTCTATTTCTGGGGTTTGTGCTCGCTGGAGAAGTCATGATGGACCCTGAGAGGGTTCGTGCTGTGACTAATCGGCCCACAATCTCAAGCTTTAAAGAGGTTCAACGATTTTTTTGGTTTCACTAACCTGCCTCAGTGTCTGCATTTGGGTCCTTGATTCTAACCAGTGTGACAAGACTAAGCTAATCTGTTTATGGCTTAGTAAACTATGGCTAGCCTGGTTATGTCCAAACATATATGAACCAAACTACTTTTTGGTGGAGCGCATTAACTTCAAAGTCATTTTAATGTTTAGGTGTTAAACTCACCTTGCTAGCTGTTTCTACAGTTAGTCTTAATGCTAAGTTAAGCTGTCAGATAAATAAATAAAACTTGTTTTATTATAGTTTATTGAAATGGAAGATATCAAGAGAAGATACAGACAGATTTGAAGTGGCAGTAAATTCAGCCTAATGCTATATTTAAACAAATATATAATTTCAAAAACATTCTTGAGGTTCCTGTTTAATCTGATTAATATTTGGACAGAATTCTTCTAAAATGACATAGTAAACACTGACGATTTCAAGCTATCCCTGTTCCATTCATTCAGCACTGAATACTATTACTGTTACCATGGAATCACACAGGACAGAAAGGACAATGCTCAGGGGGAATTGGCACCATTTTTTCATGTGGTAATAGTCTAAAGGCTATTGAAACAGTATTGTAGCTCTCCATAAGGAGTGCAAACAGCAAGACAGGCAGAGGAGCAATAGGGATTCATCAAGAAGCAACCTCTAAAGCCCCAGATCGTGACAGAGTTAAATGAATTGGTCTATCAGTGCGACACCTGAGAGACAGTCTTTGGGAGTCTGTCAAGATAAACCCTTGAGGATCTTGCAGAGGGTGTACTGCAGCAAGGTCATCATCACATTGCATCAAACAGGGCGCTGGGAGGAGAGCTTTTGTTCTCTGGTGTGAAGTCCCATTTGCCAAAGGTCACAATTAAGACTCATCCGTCAGCAACCGCTAATGTGTTCATTTGTGATTTGTGAAAGTTTTCACTTGCTCATTTGTGGTTTCATGGCCATCATTAAAGTCTGAGTTGTTCCAGCAAATGTTGAGGCTAGACTGCAGTGGAGTCTGTCATTTCAAGCTTATTGTTATCAGGTATGATAATAATAATAACAACGTATAAACCAATAAGCTGCCT
The DNA here is from genome assembly GCF_022379125.1 of Scophthalmus maximus. Classification (NCBI taxonomy): domain Eukaryota; kingdom Metazoa; phylum Chordata; class Actinopteri; order Pleuronectiformes; family Scophthalmidae; genus Scophthalmus; species Scophthalmus maximus. The sequence continues at coordinate 1,084,285 of NC_061530.1, forward strand.
TTTGAAGCTGACATCTTTTCTTTCAGAGTTAGAGTTGTATTTCAGTGTCACACAAGTTTGTAAAACCAATCTCCCAGTCAACCTGGTGTACCTGGGTCAGCCACCCGGTTACAGTGAGCTTTATCAGATGTGACAGCTTTGGTCCAATAAAGTGGAGGTCTTTAACAAGGGTTCTTTTAGTTGAATTTGTGCAGGGGGCAAATTTAAGATTGTATCTTACCAACATGAAGCAATTTATTTCTTAGTTTGTCGTGTTGTTTTATCACAGCTGAAGGTCAATGTTAACTTGAAATTAATTTTATTCCAACAAAAACAGATTGCTACAAAATGATGATGCAAGGAATATATAAGTAATATATACTAGAATCTGAGTATAATTCAGGTTGTAATGTTTGTGATTCAGGCTTTTGGAAATAACAGACCGTGTTGGCAAAGGGGATTCCCTATCAAAGGTTTTCTTTCAAATCTCATCATTGAGACAAAATGCAGATTTGAGTTACTCAGAATGGTCCCATGTTTTTATTTACTTTTTATTTAGATTTTCACTCCATTGTAATGGATTTATGGAAAACAATCAAGTGCCAACCAAACGCTAAATTACTTTGGTTTTCGATTCTGCACTCACAAATAAATTTTGATGGCCTCTGTGATAATTTTGGACTTTGGATTAAGCAAGGCTAGCTGTCTCCAGACAATATACCAGGCTCCTGGCTCTTTTATATTTAACATACATATATGAAAGCAGTATTAGTTTTTCCTTATAACTCTCTGCAAGCACGCAAAAAAGTGCATTTCCCAAAACACAATAGAATTATTATAAAATAACCACTGACTAATTTAAACCACGATAAGTAATTTTTTGACCAGTGGTTGGGAGTGGAAACATACCTGATACACTGTATTAAGCTGAAGTAGTGAACCTTAGCAAATTCCTACCTGTTTACACATCCAGCATTTGTGGGGGGGTTTCTTTTACACTGTGAATTATTGCTGTTAATTTACGGCAAGATTTCAACAGTATTAACCAGTTATTTGTCAAAAACAGCACTTTACTGTTAATACAAAAGACAATCTGTAAAATTACACTATATCATGCGTTTTTTTTAAACAGCACAATGCTGTATTACTAAAATACAGCACTTTACTGCAGAGTAACTTAAATAACAGTGTCATACAGTATTTATTGCATTCTGGGAAGAGAAAAAATTAGCACATGTGGAGCTGGGATCCATTATTTTCTTTATATATGTCCATCTGTGTGAGTATCAATTTTATTAAATCCTTAAATCATTGAAAAGTCTATATTCCAGGTTTCATTATTGATTATGTACATGAAAGTCCAAATGAAATATCTGACTTTTTGTTGCTTTGTTTTGAACAGGCACTTTAACTTAATTGCTAGAAATAGCTGCTTGGTGTAGGTTTTTCACTATAAGAGACCCCTTTGTTGGCATAGAAATATTCATTATATCCACTTTAATGCACAGTACCGGTACCAGTTTCTGCATTGATTGCCTTATCAAGAGACCCACTGTTTTAAAGGAAATTTGGAGCCTCTGAATTGATATTCAGTACTAAAGAGTAAAAAAGTAAAGCCCTATATAATTATTTTATTGTAAATATTTCCATTGATTTCTTAGGAATCTGCAAAAGTCTTTACATCTTGATGAAATCACCACTTTGAGTATTAATAGTTTATATTCTGTCTGGTGCAGTTCTCCATCATAGTGGCATAGACAATGTGAAAGATACATTTGAATAATTAAATGGATGTTGAATCCATGTAAAACGAATAACATTTCCGATAGAAAAGGTGCAAGCCTTAATCGACTGCAACAAGAAAAGAAGGAAGTCTTCCTTTCAGGACTGAAAAAATCTGTGGCCTTCCATCAACTGCATCACCTGGACTGGGAACATAATCAGGAAGCAAAGCAGAGAGGCAAGAAGGATGAAGTGTAATCATCGATTGATGCAGTCTTTTCATTTTGATTTGTGTCAGTGAAGAAAATAAACACAGGGACTATTTACAGTACTCCATTACAAATGTTCGTTGCCTCCACAAAGACAATGAAATGATATGAAAATAAAAATTGATTGAATTGGAAGAAAAGCATTTTGACAATTCATCAGTCTGACATTTGATGGGTTGAGTTCATTTTTTGATTCACTCAAGTGTAGAATAGCTTGCATCATGTTGGACAGCCACTGTTTGACATAATTATTTTTCAAATTATATCTTGGGATGAAGATAATTACCTCATAACATGATTCAATATAATATAATTACTATATAAGTACTACAAGCAGTCAGAAAAAATCTCTAGTTATCAGTATCATGCGTTAGTGGATTCAGCTGCCTGTCTGGTTTACCGACATAGGGAAACACTGTGTGGCCCAAAGGGATCAAAACACAACAACATTTTAGACAATGTCTAAAACAATAACAATGCTGAACAACATAAAACCACAACAAAATCTCAGGGCCATCGTAGTGTTGAGTGACTTTGAAGTAACAACAGGATCGTTCCCTCTGGCTCTGTGGAGTGATCGGATGAGAAAGTCAGTTATTGGCCATTAATGATATCTTTATACTTCCAAAGTATTTTTATTTGGTATTTTTATTTTCGGAAATTATTTGTTAGGTCCAAAAGTAGTCTCAGATTTTTGAGACCTACTGTACACCTCAGGCTATGGGAGTCTCTACCGATCATTTCCAAATGCAGTGTTATAGACATATCTAAGCGATGCTCTATTGGGCATACATTGTGTATAAACAGTTAGATCATAAAGATGTCAAGTCACTTATTTAAAAAAGATCTTTCAAATTAGACTGTGGCAGTTATTACCTCTGCCACAAAGGTCATGTTTGTTGTTTGTTTGTCAACAGGATTATGCAAATACTAAACTTGGTGGAAAAATGGGACATGGGCCATCCAAACAAAGGGGCAGATCCAGAAATTTTCTATACGATAGAGCATATTTTGAAATTTTCACCAATTTCCCAGGAAATAATGCGTGGAGCTTCATGAAAAAAATATCTAGTGTATTTAGGGGACTGTTCGGCTTTGGAGGAGGTACAGTATGCGTCTACTGAGGGCCATTTAAGTATTCCTCCTTTTTCCTCCTTCAAATAAAAAAGGACAGAAATACCAAACATTTAGTCCTTGATTGTTGCTGACTCAGCATTTTGAGTCAGTGTAGTGTTTCCACATCATTAACATCAGTGGGTGTTGTTTCAGATGACAAGTTTAAAATTAGTTTAAAGATATATTTGTATGTAAATACCTATTTATTGTATTGTCAGTGGGATGAGTGAAAATGTAAATTGTTGTACTGCATTGTAGTGTATTGTTGTACCATTCAGGGGTAAAGCACAGACCTTCGTGGATCAGATCAAACAAAACTAGATCAGAAAATCCTTTATTACCAGGGAACATTTTAAATACCTGAATTAAGCCATTTTGATATCACACATTAGAATCAAAGAGTATAATGTTAATTTTTGATGCTCTGGCTGCATATCTAATGAAATAAGCAGTTTCCAACAACGTTGCTTGCTCATGCCAAGATAGTAACACTTAAAATTCTAATTAGTCTTGAATCAATTTGCTTTTTTTAATTTGTCAAGACCAAAATGACTGACAGGGGCAGCAGAAGCTCTCATCCACACAAATATTAATAATAATAATAAAAAAAAGAAACAGCTGTGGAAGAATAGCACAACCGTATTAGGTAAGTGAAACATGAGTTCTATGTCAAAGATGAGTTTAAATATGTTTACTACAGCAGACTCAGTGTGTATATGTGTTCTTATTTTAGCACCAACACTGTCAGGACTGACTTTGGACTCAACATGTACGTTCAAATAACAGACTCACAGAGTGGTGAAACAATAATACATTTATTACAACCGACCAGTGTATATACAAGTGAAAGTACAATAATATGGTGACTAGCAAACTAAGACACAAAGCTACCAAACCTAAATGCTGGGAGGGGAACCTGTGAAGTGGGGGAAAAGGGAGTACCCAGTCCAGGCAGAGTGGGGAAATTCTGGAGAGCAGGTAAGAGTGCATAAGAATGGGGAATCCAGAGAAACTGAGGGAACTGGCAGAGGATGACGAAGCAGAGTAAATATTGTTAACAGTCGAGTTTCATTGAGTTTCCTTTCGTTTTACGGTGTAGTGTTAGACCTGAAGAAGAGGTACACACATCTGCTCGCCACCACGAGTGACGACTCTTTTCTTTATTCTTTTCTTTTGTACTGAGTTGGTGTAGGACTGTGTTCTTGTGTAGGCCAACGAGCGACAGTGCCGTGAAGACCTCACACTATATGGTCAGTGTGGTTATACAATAAAAGTATTGTTATTATCATTACAATTACTATTATTAACAACATAATTTCATCTATAAGTAATATTATTGTCATCATAACAACCAGTATGACAGTGCTTAAAACACTGCTTACACAACTTTTCCTTCTCTCTCTCCTTGCCTCTCTCCCCCATCTCTCTCTCAGCAGATGTTTCGCCCAAAACTCTGTTAGAGATTTCTTCCTGTTAAAAGATAGTTTTTTTCTTTCAACACAGCGGCCAATCGCTGCTCATTCTGGGAACTGTTGGGTTTCTCTGTTATATTGTGAGGTCTCAACCTGAATATGTAAGGTGCCTTGAGATAATGTATGTTGTAATTTGGCGTTATACAAATAAAATTGAATTGAATTGAAATTAATATTGCCATCCATTTGTGATTTTGCATTCCAAAAAGCAGAGGTAAAACATCTAACACAACATAGCTGTGACCATGGAAAGCAGATAAAAGTAAAAGCTGGATGACATGGCAGGTAGGTCATAAAGCCCACTGCGTCCATGTTAGTGGATGGGACATTGACCAAATAAAAAAGTCAAGGGACACGTTAAATGAGTTTTCCCCCGAGATAGTTTCTGTCATTTTAGGTAGTTCTTATTGCATTGATGTATGTTCATTTTCCCTGTAAGTTTGGTTTTAATTAGTTATTTGATGCTATGAAAACAGGTTGAAACATCCTGATTGACAACTGAGACTGCTTAAAAGGAGTCATTGATCTACTTGGGGCAAAGTGCTTGGGACAGTGGTGATGCTGCCAAGCAGTTTAACCCATCTCCAAATGGCTGTGAATGTCCTTTGATTTTCATGTAGCACTACAGCTCAGCAGTACAGTACATTTCCCTCAATCCTCATTATTCCACAGCCTAATTTTCTGACATAGTTCAGAGTATCTCCCCAGATGCAACGCTGCTGATAATTACCGCTGCAGAGCTGGAGATGCGCGATCTGAGGGACAGAGGAAGAGTGAGGCGGCTAGGACTGAGGAATCTGAAGAAGCAACTAGACCCTTGCTTTATTCAATCAGTGGTAAAACAACGTATCTGAGAACATTTATTGACATGCACATCATATAAACAGAACCAAAGGGACTTGTGCAGTTGGAGTACAACATATATGTAAATCAGGGATGTGTTCCCACTATAAAAGCACATAATTTAGAGGATATTTCTTGTTCCACATTAATGGACATTGGGGAGAGTGTCTCATCTGACTCCTGCTTAAAGGATGAGTGCCTACAGTTTTTTTCTGGGCACCTGAGATTTAGGAAATATATTTATGTTTTTTCTGATTTAGAAGTCTTATTGTTAACTGACACCTTACATGACAGCTCACATCAAAGTGCTCAAAACACGACGTTATAAGTGACTCCTGGAGAAATCCTGAACCCCAATCATATGATTCTCTCAAGGTGACATTGCTAAAAAAAAAAAATTCCATCCCCATCTTCGCTTTGCAGTAATGGGCTTTGTGAAAGTGACTGTTGATCCAAGAACTCTTCTTGTGCAACTATGGTGAGGGCACTGCTAGAAGGCAAACCACAGGATTTTCATATTTAAATCATGGGATGAACAGACAAAGTAAATGGTTAAGGTTAGAGGATGTTATTGAAAATCTCATGAAATAAAAAACATAAAGAAAAGCGTTATTTCCCACAGTTCCTATTTTATCTCTCCAAGTCATAAAAGTGCCAGGAGCAGCTATTTTAGAACATCCCATAACTCCATGCAATCAGGGTCAATTTAAATGGGTGACACTTTTCTGATAAGTGCATTGTTATGAGGTTATTACAGGAGTTTATTCAATATTACAACTATTTAAATGAGAATGTTTGCTAAGTAGAAGTTAAAGCCATTATTTTGTAATTGTAAATATCATTATGGTCATAAAACCAACAAAATCATAAAAAGATCAGAAAAATCTGAAGCACATTATGCAAAAAGGCTGGAAGTACACAAGTTATTATATTTTGGGATCAGAAACACTGCAAAATAAGAGGGGGGGGGGGGGGCAGAATTAAAAGATAAACCTGTTGGATAAAATCGGGCTAAACTTAAACTCATGTTTGAATCTGCAGTATGATTCAGATATGGCTTATGTTGGTGGTCATAGTCAGTGTTTCATCTCAGTTCTCTTTAGATTCTCTGCTCTGTTTTCTTGCATTATGAATCTAAATGGGTATTTCTGGCTTCAAACAGCTTAATTATTCCCCATCCTCTCTGGTGCATGTGTGTTTAGAATAACTTCCTAATGATATATGACAGTGTTATGGTTTGGAGAGAATACAATAAGCCTGCAAGTTATAAAACCACTGCGTATTATCATCAACACGTTGCATTTTTTAACTACTGTTACTGTTGTTACTACTGATTTCTAAGGAAGCAACCTTATGTAAAAAGTATTTCTAGGAGAGAGGGTTGAGGAAAGACCCTGCAACATTTGCCAAACTTATGAAACAAATTTGTATTTATTGAAGACATTTGTTTATGACTTCCTTCCCTAAACATGTTTAACTTTTGACTTTTTGGAAAAAGCAAAGGCATACATTGTCAATGAGAGTTTTGAAGATAATATCTCTATGAACATCTGCAACTTTGCAGATACATTAATTAAAAATGTGTCCTGGTAATGATAATAACAGAAAACACAATTCCTTAAAAATGTATTTGGGAAAACAAATTAGTCTCATCATAAACATAATATCTAGAGGACTGGAATGAGGGGAGACACTGCACTTTCTGCCAATGTCTATACATGTCACTTTATCTAAAAGAAAAGGAAATGGTAAGAAAAAAAACTGCGTTATGTATGTAGGATAAGGCATTTGACATTAATTTAAACATTTCAAAAGGTGAAAGCAGCAGTAAAAGACTGTCAAGCGTCTCAAAGTAATATACCCTAAAACACAAGCATCAGAAAATCACAGATTTCAGGAGTTTATTGCCTCAGTTTTTTTCTTCTCCTTCAGTTTCTGACCTCTGAAACCACAGAGATTCATTAAATCTGATAATATGGTCAGCTATGTGGCAGTTAGGAAAAACACAGATGACATAATATATTGTTTTCACTATATTGTTACCAAAGCTATTACATTTATACATTAATTTAGCCAACTTGCCATAATGGCCAGCCTGCAAATGAAAAGGTTTTGACACCTAAATATACATAAAGATCGTAAAGCCTGTAAATGTAAAGTGGGCATGTGAGCAATATAAAAGGTGAGCTGGCAGTCGCAAGGTTACAAGTTTCCAATATCTATGAGAGGCCTGTCCATTTATGTGATATTGAGTTTTCACCATGAGGCCAATTTGAGTCATGTTCCACTGCTCATTTTATATGATTTACTAGGCTGTATGTGTGCTATGGCATCTATTCATGTGTTTAACATCTCCAGGGCCATGGGTTCACCTGCCTCCCCATGTTCCCACCGGAGCTTATTAACCGTTGTCGCTAACAGGAGCACTCCTAGTTAATTACATTAATGGATATGTACACTCAAAATGTGGCACATCTTGGTTTCATCTCCTAAATCATTTCACATAAATTTGACTCAATGTCCCCCAAGCAACGGCTCCCAACCATGATTGCACAGTTCCCTCCTGTTTCTTTCAGGTTCTTCTTCTTGGACTAGATTCTTTTTCTAAGCACATACTGTACTTGACTTTTGTGTGGAGCTCCAAAACTGACAATTCAAGTAGAAAATACTTATCAGATGACTGAATATTATTAGAATCAACCATCATAAAGTGCACATACATTTACCAGGTAATTGTATTTGTTCTATTTGTGTGACCATTTGGAAAAATGTCTTTCCCACCTCAAACATGAATCCACAAAAAGCCCAGATGTATGAAGGTAAATATGTTGCAAAATGCAAGCACTTGTAGACTGGATTTATGAACTTGTAGAATACAATGTGAGAACTTGTGGAACAAAAATTTTGAACTTGTTCGCTAAAATTTCCACTTATAAAAAAATATTCATACACGTCACTCATTCACAAACATATTACTGGCAATTAAATTCCCATGTCGCACCGCGGTGAATATGGTTTTAAAGTAAACAGTAATTCACAGCCTCCTAAGAAAAGAATATTAAATAAAATATAATTCTTCTAAGATTGCATGGAGCTGGATTCGATCTCACCGTAGCAAAAGTCTTAAAACTGAAAGTCTCCGTTATCACCGTAAGCCACACCCACTTCATGTGCTGGTGTCGATCACATGTTGATAGATCATGTCATCATCCAGGTAACGTTTTGATCTGCTTTCACCTAAATCAACTGGTTGTTCAGAGGGTAATGTTATTTTACGAATTTCAACACTTGGTACAACCTGTCACCTTGATTTCAATATTCGATACTCATATTAGCCTAATTTAATTTATTTTTAAAAGAGAAAACCTTTTGACTGAAAGTCAAAATGGCATTTAGTCGACTAAAACTAATAAGCATTTTCGTCCAACGACTAAGACTAAATCTAAAATAGCTGACAAAATTAACACTGGCCTTACATTTTTATATTATCAGGTTAGTGTCATGTATATCTCATGATCTGCTAGAACCAAGACATTTGTTTCTTGTGGACCTAGTTTGAGAACTCTTTATAGACCTTTGTTTCTTTGTGGACTTTGTATATAATTTCTGTGATTGCCCTTCCTTGTGTGTCTTGGTTTATGTAAAAATACTTTCTTGTGATCCCTTGTGTTTTGTGCATCTTGGATTTTTGTTTTATTTTGTAATTAATTTCTTGTGCATCTGTGTCTGGTTTTCTGTTACGTTTCTTGTGTTTCCCTGTGATTGTTTGCACCTCTTCCTAATGTGGCTCACCTGTGTATCGTAACCTGTGCACTCTTGTGTGTAAATAGTCTTTGTGCCTCCCTTTGTTCCTGTTGGATCATCTGTTTATCTCAGTGTAGCACTGTGTATATGTTAAGCTATACCATGTGCCAACTGATTATTTGTTTCCACGTTCCACTTCCCCAGTCCCCAGTCTTCAGTGTCCTGCCCCAGTCCCCAGTTTTCAGTGTCCCTGGTCGACGGTCCGGCTGACCCCTGTCCTTGAGTCCCAGTCGATGGCCCGACAGACTCCTGTTCCTGCTCCTCACCTCAAGTCAGTGGCCTCACTGACACATATTCCCGGCCCCCAATCAGCAGCCAAACAGACCCCTTTAGCTCATCTGAAGTCGGCAGCTCGGCCGACCCCTGCTCCTCATCGCAAGACTGCTGACCCCTGCCCCTGAAACTCAGTCGGAGGTCTGGCTGTCCCACGCCCCTGAACCTCGGTCGGTGGACCTGCTCACCCACGCTCCTGGTCCCCAGTCAGTGGCCGTGCCGACCCACACTATTGGTCCCATGTCGGCGCCCATGCTAACCCACGCTACTGGCCCCCAGCTGGCGGTCCTGCCAACCCATGATCCTGGTCATTCCCCTGATATTGTTGTATCATCTGTTTATCTCTGTGTAGCCCTGTTTATCCATGTTAAATCATGCCATGCGCCACCTCAGCAACATTTTTATATTAACGTCTACAAACATCTACAAATATTCTTATCTATATATATTCATATTCATTTACATTTAAGTATTGTAGCTGGCAAGCCAACACACAAATATACACTGGATCAATGACTGCTTTGAACATGCACAGTCATCTCATAAACTCTCAAAAACACTTTATGCCACATCAATCTGAGATATCATAGTTACAATTTTCCAACTTGTAAATACAGATACAAATCTAAGTTGATGTTACATCTTGGTCAGTTGAACATTTCTTCAACTTTGTTCTTCAAAATACCCAAAAAACAAGCAGTAGTTGATCCCTGACGTCAACCTTAGTCCAATGTAATTAGACCATCGAGGCAGGTAGCATTAAGGGCCCACACCGGGATAACCTGGAATCAAACCCGAGCCCCCTGTACCAAAGTCAGTGGTGTAATCCACTAAGCTATACCAGCTTGTCTGACTCACTTTGACATTTTTGTATGCAAATAACTGGGAAGCAATAGTTTGTCATCTTGTGAATTCAGAATATTCTATTTTACATACAGATTAACAAAAGAGGTCTTGGGTAGACTTAGTTGAGGTACTTATAAGTATAATCCAATGGTACATATCCTGCTTGCTGCATTTACCCTCAATTTGCACTACAGGATTTTTTACAAAAGGAAGGGCTGGGATAAAACAAACATTTCAAAATAGCGCTTGATTGCTTTCAGAAACCGTTTAATGCAACCTGCTCCCCAGTACAAACGATGAAGAGGTAAAAAGACGAATGAGCGGATTCAAACTGAGCTGGTTACCTTTACCTCATCCGTGTATCATCGTTTTTTTATAAGGCTGATCCATCACAGAAAAGAAAAACTTATAAAGGTTCCTCACCTGAAGCACTTCTCTTACCTCAGTAAATTCTATTGAAATATATGTGTTTATCCATTTACCACTGCATTTGGCTCAGCTCATTTCTTAAGGGACCCTTTTTAAAGCCCATAACAGCATGCAAAGCGACCAATAGTGAGACAGATATTTTTCTTTTATGTTCAAAACAATAAAATTCCCACATCACTCCTACCTCCAAATAATGAAATGCAAAACCCAATGCAATTATTATAAATATGCGAGCAAAAACCTTTGATGTTAAATATGTTGCTAAAAAGTATATATATAAGTCACAGGAGATAACATTGCAAAGCTACTTCTCTAATGTCATTAAATGACACACTTGCTTTCGAAGTGAGAGACAAGCAAGGAGCTAAAAATATCTGTATTTTGTGGGAATGCCAAAGAAAATTATGTTTTATGAAAATATATATACCGATTGTGTAAACACAATTTCAGTGAGTTTCACATGTTCAGACAATGATTGAAAGGTTAAATGTGTAGAATTTTACCGTATGTTGTTAAATGCTTATGCTTGGTAATTTGCAACTAATTTAAGGCAATGGTTAAAGAAAAGAGAGGTTCCTTCCCACTATTTCACAGTTAATTGGTCGAATGCTGGGCCTGTGTAGGCTTTCAAAGTTCCCTCTTTCCAAACTCGAAGAAAAAAACCCATTATTTCCTTTCAGCCCTCAGGTAACACATACCGCACCTCCCTGCAATCAGCAGCTGCATCTAGCCGGTTTTAATTCGCAAAATTAGTTTAAATATATTAAGTGAACCATGTGCACTTGACAAGTCGCCAAGGTTGAGACCTGAAAACACCCAAGACCGAGCATTTGGGAGGGGGGTACAGGAGTGTGAGGTTCTACTTTATTTTACCAGCAACACAAGGTGTTTCCACTGTTAGAAAAAAGGAAGTGCCACAGGAGAAGTTTAAATCATTTATGAATATAATAATTAGATATAAAAAAATATAAAATAGCACCTAGAGACAGTTCACAGAGACAATTTCCTTAAAATGGACACTCTTCAGTCCAACTACCATTTGAGGTTAAAAAAAGCTCAGGAAGTGGAAACGTCTAATTAATACAGGGGTAATATGGTTTCCAGGTGGCCGTTGTCCTGTTCCTTCGGCGTATTCACCATGTGGTCACGTTGTCATACCGGCCCAAACTACTGCAGCTGCTGCGGAGGAAAAGAGTAGAGGACCCTAAATCGTGAACTTTGTATGGCTCGGTTACGTTCCTTCACTTAGCTTAAAGCAGGCGTTGAACCAATTCCTCACGTCTGGCTCATCCATGGCAGTCCGTCGTTGTGCAATTTGAGGAGGATGTCTCTCAACTGGGCACGATGACCAGCTGCTGGTCGCCCTGCACTTTTTCATCTGCATGTCACACTGTAGGTTTACTAACGCAGCAGACTTATGTCTTAATCATTTAAGCCTCACCAGCTCAACCATTAATATAATATTAATTGAACATAAATATTAAAATACACAAACTGCTCCAGCCCCTGTATCATATCACCCTGTGCCCTAATGCTCATCTTGTATTGTGCTCTCACTAGCTATCATGTATAAAGACAGCGCTGTCATTCATTGCAGCAAATGTGGTGCGAGGAAAGGTTTGAGTATGTTTAAATACAACACACATGCACATGGCAAAAATAGCCTTCATGCAGATCTGTTATTCAGTATTTAGCATCACATGATGCTTTCCACCTCAAAAGACACATCTATTTATTATTTCATATGCACCCAGGAAGGGAAACTGAAACCCACAAATGCCTGTATCCAAGCTTAGAATAATATAACCATGGAATTTTCTTGTACAGGCGCTACAAGATATATATGCATTGAAGATTCAAATGGAAACGCACAGATAAAAGAAAATCATCCAGGATAGTACGGGATTAGTTATGGCCACAGAAAAGCAGTGATCCACTTAAACCCTGAATATGTTTCTATCAGCTGTTGATGTGCTTTGTTGTCAGTCAGATGAGATTGTCACAAATTAAGTAATAAAAATTACAATGATTCATCAAAAAAACTGAAGATTTACCAAATTATTTAAAAAAGTTATTTTCCCAAATGTCACCTGGATTGACTTGGTTGTGGTGTGGTGGAAAAATTTTTGTACATCTGCCAAAAGCAAAACCCCCTCAAATCTTTATCTGATTAAGGCTTTATAAGCTTAATGAGGTGAAATAAAAGAAATTTTGCTCCTGACCAATCAGGCAGCACTTCAGTCTACCATCTTTGTTAAGACTTCACTACCAGTGCGTGTTGGGATGCTTGGCATTTGCAGTTAACACCTGAAGGAATCTTATTAACAAGGGACCAGAGCATTTAATCATGTCTTATGAGTTCCCACTGCACCCTGTACTTCATTTATTAATAGAATTAGGATTTTAAATGAACCCATCATTCACTGTCATGGCTCAGGCATTTTGTCCAAACCAAAGCTCTAATCTTCCAGTATGAAGCATTTTCTCACCAAGCATGTGAACGTATTTTTAAATTTGAGCTGTTGGACTACTCAAAGCCTAAAGACATATTATTATTATTGTTATTATTATGTACAAAACTGCATCACAAAGCTAAAGAAATACTTACTAATGGTGGAAGTATGTTTACGCAAGTATTCTATAAAATATAAGTTACAAATTGCCTTCAAACCTTGAAAAATACTTCATATTAGGATCTTACACTAAAAACCATGTACAACAAATTATTAAAGATTGAACCTCGGCATCCCAACCTTTTTGGTTTGTGACCCCTAACAAAAAAGGCAGCGTCTGGGTGGAACCTTGTTGTGTTTTATGTCTATAGTGAAGTTTCCTAAAAGATGTAGCATATGCTTTAACCAAATTCAAACAAAATGTAATGAACAATAATTTGAGTTTGAATTCACCATATCAGGAGCATTCAATTAAAATTCAAAGAGGTCCAGTTAGTGAAAACCATTGGAGAAAGGGGAGGTATAGGAATAATAAATTATAAGTCATATTAAATAGAACACTGCGGACGTGGTTGTGGCGCTCAGCTGTAGGAGAGGGAAGCGTGTGGAGGGTTAGGGTTAGTTAGCTCAGCAGGAGAAGAGTGAGGTGGGCTGAGTGGCACAGCCGCGGTGAGCCGGCTAATCAGGCTCTCCTTTTTCATGCAGTAGCGGCTGGACCGAGGAGACGACGACTGAGCACGGAGCAAGAGACTTTTGTTTATAGTCTTGACAAAGAGGAACCGAGCACCTGAGCAGTGGGGCAGCGCAGGGCACGGTGAATGAAAGAAGCAGTTTTTAAGATGTAGTTGAATTGTGTGCTCCACAATAACAGCCGATTGATTGTATGTTCCAATTATTTGTGTGCTCTGTGCTGAGAGAATCCACGGGTGTAACAATTCGTTTGACAACACACAACAGAGAGCTTTCGAAAAATGTGCAAATTATCAATATGCAATATGCATAATTTTTGAAAAAATTACATGAATGGTAAATGGACCTAATTTGTATCGTGCTCTAGCACTTTACATTACAAGATACATTCACCAATTCTGACACATTCATTCCCACCACAGTGGATGAGGACACCCAGTACTGCTCTTCCTTGTAGGGACTGTCTGAAGAAGGGGAGTAGACTCTTCCACCTCAGCCAAACCAATGGATTGGGTTACCATCTACACCAAGGTTCTTCCCCATGGTGTCTTATTCTCTCTGGGCCCCACATATACAGTCAATGGGTTTACCAAGTGTCTGTGGAGATTTCCATTCATCCAGGTCATAGTTATCCACAAGGCTGTTGAATCAGGAGCAACTCGACTTCAAGAAACTACAATCAAGTCCAGTTGCTCCAGACTCAACAGCTCAACTTGTGGAGTTTTACCAAGTTTTCATACCACAGTTAGCATACACCCAAGAACTCCACCTAACACTAAATTTATGTTAGTAGCATACCAAGTGTCTTCAGCAACAGTAACATCACAGCTCATACATGTAATTTTTTTTCCAGATGTGGACATATCTGCTATTAGCTATATCACCATCATTTTAAGATTAATCTGTAAAGTTAACCTCTCTTTGGGACTCCACTTCAGACCACCCAAGAGCTTGGGGCAGCACTGATGAATATGTCAGTTGGTGTACTCTGTCCTTGGTGGGTCTTGGTATGATCCACCCCTCGCTTCTCCCCAGTTCCACCCTCTGTTCCAAATACGGTCTCTTCCGGTTTCAAACCAACATGGCATGTATCAAATTGAGAAACTCTAGGCTTCAAAGGGACAGTTCCCAAAACCAATGGGTGACGTCATGGTGGGTTGCCACTTGGTCATATGCCCTGCTTTTGGTGATATTGAACAGATTGTAATTACTCAGTATGTTCTTGCTAGTGATCAACAAACGCTTATGTTTAGGGTTGCCACACATCCCTTAAAATACGTAATCGTCCCGTATTTGACAATTAAATGTTGCGTCCCATTTTAAATCAATACGGGACGCGATTTGTTCTGTATTTTCATCCTGAAGACATTGCGCAAAGACCCACCCTACTATGACTCTGATAGGCTAATACGCTGCATTCGTTGGTTGGATTGGTTAGGTTTAGACACAGAGCCAATCAGAGTCATAGTAGGGTGGGTCTTCTTCGCCGACAGCAGGAATGAAACACTCCTCCACCAGAGAAGCAAATTTTTTTACAGGAATACAAACGTGAGTGGGAAGAATTAAACTCTTGACTGGACAGTGTTGGCGAAAATGAGTAGAAAGCCCAACACCAAGGGTTTTGCGTAGTGCACGGTGGCCTGGCAGACATTAACCAACCTAAATACTTTCAAATCACCACCTACTCTATGAATAAGTCTTCTCTCTTTAATAAATTTATTACTGCTCCCCAGGTACGTAAAATGTGGCATGAAACAAGAAAGGAAAAAATTAGAATGGTTCGACATAATTCCTTAAGGTCAGATGAGCCTTTCGGCTAGTATTGTAGAGCAGCAGTATTGTCAGCATTTCCGGAGCTAGCATTAGGATTTAGTCAATGATTTTATTGTGTGGCTCGGCATGGACGTGACTGTGAAAATACGTGAGGCGCTATTAGAAAGTTTATTGTTGTTTTACACGTGTGGAAATCCTGAAGGTAACGAAATAACTAAGTGAAGGAAAAGTATGAAGTGTTAAGTTTACAATTTATAAGTGTAATTACTGTGAATGTTTAGTAGTTTGGTGACGCTGCAGTTTTATAAAGGCGTCCGACAGAAGGTGCTGTTTCAATGTAAACAAACTGAAGTTGTTTTTTATAGAAAAGGGATATACATTGAGTAATGTTTGTATTGTTATGATATTATTGTGCTTGTCGTGTTTATGCATTTGACATGCAATTTTACGTTGTTTTATCATTTTTATGCATTTAATATGACAATTAATTTTCAGTAAGAAAAACAGTTAAACAACATTGATTTCTGAATGTCAGGTTGAATACAGTGTGTGACTGAGATATGATTGTAAACTGAAGCAATAACTGAATACAATGGCACTCAATTGGCATGTATGTTTATTTAGGTTGTTTTGTTTACTTTGTTTTGAGTTAATGACTGAATATGCCAGAATGTGTACAATACAAGAGAAATGGAGGATGATTGTGATGAGAAGAATAAATATGGCGATCGAGTTGGTAACACACTAAACCTGTGTATGTTCCTTACTGCTCCACAGTTATTTCAGGACTGTGCAACAACATCCATTACTGGTCAAGTTACCCCTAGAACTGAGGCCGGTAATACCATCATTAAAAATCCAGAATCTATGAAGATGTAAATATTTTAAATTTCAAAAGTTAAACTATTGGACACAAGATCTTTCCTACTTCACTGTAAAGTCCGTTCTCAGTGTATGTATGTGCACTGGGTGTTTCATGTTCCACATTACATGTGTGTAAGTTGCAAGGTTGAAAGGAGCAGGATCTGTTTCTAAACTAGCTGTGTATCGTGTTTTATGAGTACGTCTTTCAGACTGAGATTTTCCACTTTCAGAAGATGAATGGGGAAAACAGGCTACAAATACATCATTGTGCACCAAGAAGCTCAAACATGCAACTGAAGGAACAAGAATAAAAACATTATTTTGAGTGGAGGGGGATTCTATCCCTGGTGTACCGCTCCACAGAGAAAAGAAACAGACCTTTCTGATGAACCAATGATGGAAGGAGGAATGTTTTGCAGTTTTTAAATTTCATAAATTGTTCTATCAATTTATAGCTGCTTATTTAAAATAAGCAAGTCCAATTTTTTTGTTATATCATACAAGTTATTTTTAATGTTGTTATTAGTAAAGCACTTAGCAACTATAAGTATGAATCTAGATGCTTTCTTGAAGGTTTTAAGATTTACTACCCCTGGCGCCCCACCCCTTGGACCTCTGTTGGTCTTGGCCCCAAGGAGCAGGGACGTCCCTTACTTTTATCCATAGAAGGTGGCAACCCTATATATGTTAATAATTAATATGGTTAAGTTATGGATTATTTAGGCATGAACAGTTTAAGGTAAAAGAATCCAACATTTCACTAAGAAGCAAAGATTAGAGATCAATTAAAATGAAAGCACATTTGTACCGCAAAAGAAATTGAACATAGTTTGTTTCTTCCTTTCTACCCCATCAGTCCTCAAGAACCCTCAGGCTATGGCATTTGTCCAAAGCGACTTACAATAAGGGCATTAAACCATGAAGATATTACCCAAAAAGTGCAAGAATCAGTACATAAGCATTTATCAAACATATACTAGCCATGTGCTTGCCAATCTAAACAGGAAGCAGTTGGTTGCTCAGATGCAGAAAATGCTACAAACCAGAAACATATCAACAATAGGAATGGCTAAAGAAAAAATAATTTGTTAATCATGTTGCATTCATCACCGGATGGTTCCACCACTGGGCCGAACTGCCAGCAGTAACAGTATATACGTATACGTTAGAAGGATGAATGCAGGACATTTGTTTGTAAATGCCTACTTTTACATTGTGGTGTTTACTTAAGTAATATGAGGTCTTATTCATCTTGGCAATCAGTTGTGGGGCATGGTTTCTACATATCTGTATGGAACATATGTTGCATATAGTTACATTTATGGTGTACAATTCACAGCAGATTGAAATAGACATACTATGTGTTGTGTCCATTAATCATATCCAGTACACTAGTAATGCCATTATATTTGATTAGTCAGAGCGCCTCCTGATTTATTCCCTCGCACTTGTACCAGATGTCTGATAATCGCAGTTACATCGGTTCAAAAGATGTAATGATAAAACTGACAGTAATGATCACATGCTACTGGGTCTGCTGTACAGATTCATGATTCAGTTCCAGAATTATTATTTATCATACAGGATACCATTTGGTGGATTACATGATCCAAATGTTCAATCTAAATAGAAATACATTTCTATGTAATTTTGTTCCTTTGTTATTTTTTTGACTGGCAGCAGATTTTTGTCACCTACGTACAATAGACGACTGAGTAATAATTAAATGAAAGAACTGCCTAGGATGGCAATGGGGGAGCAAAGAAAATGAATTTGTTGTAGCTATAGCTGGATGCCCTACAGTTGTTGCTGTGAAAAAAAGACAAAAAAAGATGGCAAAAACAAATCAAAAAAAATCCCATGCACAAGTGCAAGTGCCCACACCTTGGCGGGAAAGCAGGATGGTACAGGCCAGTGACTTCCCCATTTAAATATATTTATGTCCAGGCAAAACAACAGCAACCCAAAACAGGCCACAGTCTAAGGCAACACACAGAATTTCAGAATATACTGCCTAGAAATATACATAACTGTACTAGTGTTCATTTCTTGTTCATGAGACAAATATCACACCAGACCAGATAGTAATTATGGGGAGTAATATATTTCTGTCAATATGATCTTTTACCCAAAGCTACTATGAATGTTGCATGAAAATAATGTGAAAGTATGCCGCATAATTCTCTGCAATAGATGGCTATGTTTATAAACAGACTTGAAGTAAAGCATTACAATTTCAAACAATTCTGACGCTAAGCGATTTTGTGACTCTCAAGTTATTCTTATTCAAATCACTTTAAAATTAAGCTGATTAACAGTGGAGGTAGGAGGCACAGAGTGCAGCATATTGCTCTCCTTGAACAGTGTATTCTTTGATGTTGTTGTTTTTGTATGTTGCACCGCCCCATCATTTGAATATCACAGAGAGGGGGCTCCTACTCGGCCACTTGCTGCGCCTTTGTTGCCATGATTAAAGCAGGTGTCGCACAGGGTTGTGTTTGTTAATGACAGTTTGCATTTAAACAGCTGTCTCTCGTCTGTCACGGGGAGGGGAAGAGGGGGAAATGTTTGTTTCCAGGCCTCTAACGTACTCCAAATGCATCTCTTTAACATAAACTTAACCTAGCTTTGCAAATGAGAAGGCAAAGTTTTGCAGGAGTGTACCTGTAACGACTCTCAACTGATGTTGGCAAATGGACTGTATCTTAGCGCTTTTCTAGTCTTATTGACCTGTTGTGCCTGGACATTGGTGAAAGTACCATTTGTGTAAGCAATATAATTGATCAGTTATGGCTATCAAAATTATAAAATATTGATATTAAAAATGTTAATATGATATAATAACTTTAATTAATATCAAAGTTCCTCGGGGCACCACCCTTCAAAGGAAGGGAAATGATAGCCAATGAATTGATTCAGTCTCATTTACAATATGCTAACTATCAATTTGGAATTCTGATTGATAATTACCACCAGAATCACCACCTTGGTAGTTAGCAGAGGTTGAAGGATTTGGAGTTCTACCGATCAGAGGTTGGCAATACTCACACAATATGCAACATTAAATAGACCAGACTGCATATTTCATAACATTTATTCAAAAGACAAGTTGAAACAACAATATCTAATCTAACAAACAAAATATATACAAGTCTGAGATTGTGTGTGTGTGTGTGTATGTGTGTCTGTGTGAATACACAGACTAGGTGGTTGGAAAGGTCAAAGGTCTAAGAAGTACTACAAACAAGATGGCAAAATGGCGGCATCAGAGGTGTCAGCTTGGCACATGCTGTGCTTCTTTGATAAGGCCATTTGTTGCAGGACAAAGAGTTTCAGGTTAAGAGAGGGTTAGTCACAGGGTCTAACACCAAAATAACCTATTGATAGATATAACAACAAAATTAAGTGAACACATTGACTCAAATCAATACAGTACACTTTTAAGGTTAAACATTCCTATGCTTAGCCGTGTTGTGTTATGCTTTGCTGTATGCCCAAGTTACGTTACCAAGTCAATGGAAAAGAAGAATAATAGTCCTTTTGGGATGCTGTTTGTGTGTCCAGAAAGATGCAGCAGTCGTGCTGTGTGGTTTCAGTGTCCTTTTTGTGTCCTCCACAGAGTTAGATGCTCAACACTAACTCTGCTTGGTGGTTCCTGAGCTTGATCAGTTGACCAGACTTTGTGTCTGCCACTGATGTAAAACCAGACTTTCCAGCCTTGGTTGGTCCTTTGGCAGGCTCTCTCTCTCTCGCTGCCTGTGGAAGTTGCAGCAGTCTGCTTCTGCAGGCCTGCATGGAGGTCAGGGTCCAAGCGCAGTGGTTTCTCCCAGAGGTGAAAGAGAGGTCTTCGCTCTCCATTGAGAGGTTGGAGAAGAGAGTGTTGTCTCCTTGAAGTTAGAGGCAGGAAGAGCGTGAAAAGATGAGTGCGCTGGGCTTTTATGGGCCTGATGACCCCCATGGGTCTGGGGCACACAGTGACCAATGGCAGCTGGAGCTTGGAGGAGAGTTCACACCAACGTGTGATAAGTGAAGCATTCTGGGCATCAGAGTTTTCCAGTCTGTTCCTTTGTCTTTGGAACAAAGGACCAAATGATCAGGTCCTCCATTTTGTGAAGCACTACAGACCAGTCAATAAATCACAGTCACCCATTCACATTCATAAAGCACTGCTATGTACCACGCTTCTTGTGTGACATTCATACACTGCCAGGAACTGCCAGAGGCAGTTTAAGGATAAGTGTCTTGCCCAAGGACACATGGGCATACAGACTGGGGGAAGCTGGGATCAAACCGCCGACCTTCGGGTTGGTGGACATCCGACTCTACCTCCTGAGCCACAGCACAGATGATGATGAATTGATGAAAGTCCATATTTTAAAGGGAGGGAAATTGTTAAGCTAACTGTTGAAAGTGTTGACTTGTAAGTAACTGTTTTCTCTCCCCCTTTTTCAGACCATCTCTCTTCTCTCCCCCATTTCTCTCCTCTCACCAACCGGTTGAGGCAGATGTTTCGCCCACAATGTAGTCTGGTTCTGTTAGAGATTCCTTCTTGTTAAAAGGGAGTTTTTCTCCACAGTCGCCAAGTGCTGCTCATTGTAGGAACTGTTGGGTTTCTCTGTAATATTGTGAGGTCTCAAAGTTCCGTGATATAATGTATGTTCTGATTTGGTGCTATACAAATAAAATTGAATTGAATAGATCTGAATACATTTTATTAACGTGCATCTCTGCAAATTCAGAATTAAAGATTTGATTTGAAGAATTCCTACTTCAGTAGCGGCCCATGGTCATAGTGGGGCAGGCAGAAATTGCTTTTTAATTTTCAAAAAAAATCCAAAAATGTTGACTCACTTACACAATAGGCAGCAATATAATCAAAGTATGTAAAATAGTTTAAGAGAAGGAACTATGTTTTGGGGTGGTTTATTTTTTTTAGTGGGGTCCTGCCCCACCTAGGGCTGCGCCCTAGAATGTATAAAAAAGTTTGCCGATTTGAGAGCTCACAATAGGGAAACCAAATCATCTTGATGATGGTGGCTGGCTGCAGAATAATTCATAACCCCACCTCCTCCATATTTGTGAATGGGAAATGGCCCAAAATATAAAATCAAAGTACAGTTAATGTATGCACCCAAATACATCATCAATGTGTCCTGAGAGCCGATATCTCAGACCACATCAGGAGGAGGTCAACCATATTCATTTACCTGTAAGATCACAAATATGTCCTGGGCTAAATATGAAGGACCACCTACTCAGCTGATGTCCTCTGACCCATAAAGTTTCACAATGAATCAATGTTCTTTACAAAAAAAAAAATCTCATGCCATAATAGATCTGTGTGCAGTTAATTGACTCAGCCCCTCTGACTCCACTCTCTTTCTCCTGTTTGCACCGACACAGACACACACAAACACATTGACTACAGATACACCTCTATACTGAGACTGGCTGAAAACAACATTATTAGGACTTTGTGAACAGAAATGCTGTGTTTATTTTCACATATAGCAGGGAAGTGATATCTGTTCACCAGTTGTCACAGGAGACGCATTCAGGGCACATTTTAATGTCTGTGAATAGACAGGTGAACTCAGAGCCATCCACTTGTGATTGGATCTCTCAGGACAGATGTTATAAAATCCTGTCTGAACAGGGTATGTTCCCCAGCTAGGAGCTATGAGCGTAACTCATCAGTGAGAGTGAGCCAAAACATCGTAGTTGCAGGCCGTTAAATTACAGACGCTCTGCAGAGCTGAGAGGCATTGGAGAGGCAGGGGACAATTCTCTGTGAATTTGTCACGAAGTAAAATCTTTCACATTACACAGTTATTTGATCCAGTGTTATAAAATCCTTTTCACTCTTTTTACGGTCAATGCCATGTAACTTTTATATTCGCAACTGCCACATAATCCTATATTTTATTTTTTTGGCATTGTTTCAGAGGAGGGGACAACCAAACAAACATTACATTTTCTCTGCACTGCAATAGGTGATGTTCCTGGATTGCATATGAAGTGTATTTTACACTGCAAGAGGTTGTTATGAAGATAGGAAGACAGCACACTCCTCAATGAACCTGAGCTAGTCCATCTTACACAGAGTGAGACCATCAATGCCACCACTGTAGTTCTCCTGAAACATTTCCCAGTCAGTTATCCTTTCAATACAACACTCTTTCTGCCCACCTCTCCTCTCTCCCCATTTTCTCCTTCTTTATTCTTTTGAAAGCCTAACTCTTAGCCTCATACACCCAGGCTGGAAGTCTCAAAAAACAATTATTCTAGTCCTTGTATATCGTCCACTAGGCCCTTAATCTGACCATAGATTCGGCCACTGTGTTACTGGACGCTCTGAGCCAAGACACAGAGACGGACGACCCGTGGAACGAAGGTAAATCACATAATACACAAGTCACGTTTGGCTTATTAAATGTGTCATGATCTCCCCTCTCAGTGCACCTCCCCCTCCTTCTCAATTCCTGCCTGCTCTCCTGCACCTCCCCCCTCCTGCCGGCCACTCCCTCATCATCAGCTCAACTCCACTCACCTGTTCACCGCAGCTGCAGCAGAGCACTCATCAGTCCAGTATATATACTTCTCTCCACCATGCACTCATCGCCAGATTGTTCTATGTCATCCGTACTAGTCTCTCCAGCATTTCCCAGACGGATTCCCCGGTATCGACCCCGCCTGCTCCCCTACCTGTCTGCTCTGTCTTTGCCCCGGTGATCGACCCAGCCTTCGGCCCCCGTCGACGGATCCTGCCTGCTCCCCGACCTGTCTGCTCTGTCTCTGCCCCGGTGAACGACCCAGCCTTCCGCCCCGACAACGGACTCTGCCTGCTTCCCCGCCTGTGGTACCGTCCCCTGCCAGCTCCCACGGCGTGTCTGCTCCAGGCACTCCGTGCTCTCCCACGAAACAAGTTTGTTCCACGTTGTTTGCCTTGAACTGTCCGTTAATAAAAGTCATTACCGACTGTCTGCCTGCCTAAGTGTGCTGCATTTGGGTCCCCTTCCGACCCGTTACAGTACAATCTGGCCCGACATGGACCCAGCACACACCACGGAGCCGCTGGCACGACTGGGCCGAGTCGAGACTCAGATCCAACACCATGAGGCGATCCTAGCCTCCACCGCAGCTGATGTTCGGCAAGCAGCGGCGAATCAAGAGCAAGGGTTCGCCACGTTAGCTGCCGTTGAGTGAGGAGGGCAGGTCGTGTGATCCCAACTTGTCCTTGGCGTAATCAGGAGGTCGTTCAGCGTCGCTTCTGGTGGTCCTCCCTGGGAGAGGACACCAGAGGGTTTGTTAACGCCTGCCCCACCTGTAACCAACACAAACCCACGCTCCAGCTGGTCTCCTGCATCCTCTGCCGTTTCCTCATCGCCCCTGGTCCAACATCTCTGTGGATTTCGTCACCGTCCAGCGGCAACACCACCATACTGACGGTGGTAGACCGGTTCAGCAAGATGGCCCATTTCGTGCCTCTACCCAAGCTCCCATCGGCCAAAGAGACTGCCCAGCTGCTGCTGACCCACGTCGTCCGGCTCCATGGCATCCCGGTTGACGTGGTCTCTGACCGGGGCCCCCAGTTCGCCTCTATCTTCTGGAAAGATTTCTGTTCGCTCCTGGGAGCCACCGTCAGCCTATACTCTGGCTACCACCCCCAGTCCAACGGCCAGACAGAGAAAAAAAACAAGAAATGGAGACGGCTCTTTGGTGCATGACTTCACAGCACCCATCGTCCTAGTCCGAACAACTCTTGTGGGTAGAGTAGTAGTAGTAGTAGATACTTTATTTATCCCGAGGAAAATTCAGGCATCCAGCAGCATTTACCAACATACATACATTAAACATACATCAATCCTACATAAAATAAAAATACAAAATGAAATTAAACATTAAACTAACTATAAATAAAAACTAGCTTATTACTACAGTGCAAAACGGGGAAAAGTGCAAATGAAGGTTGAAATAAATTGTCCTTTTCTATTTTCCTCCCTGCCTTGACCAGGAGCTGTTGTACAGTCTGATGGCCAGGGGGACGAAAGAGTTTTTCAGTCTGTTGGTGGAGCTGGACTGGGACAGCAGTCGGTCACTGAACACACTCCTCTGCCTGGTGAAGGTGTTGTGCAGTGGCTGGTTGGCGTTGTCCAGTATGGACAGCAGTTTGTCCAGGGTCCTTCTTTCTGCCACTGTCACCAGAGAGTCCAGCTCTGTGCCCACCACTGAGCTAGCTCTCCTTACCAGTCTGTCCAGTCGACCAGCGTCTCTCTTCTTGCTGCTTCCTCCCCAGCAGACCACAGCATAAAAGAGGAAGCTGGCCACCACAGACCGGTAAATCTGCAACAATTTTTTGCAGATGTTGAAGGACCCCAGCCTTCTCAGGAAGTACAGATGGCTCTGCCCTTTCCTGTGTAGAGCGTCCATATTTGCTGTCCAGTCCAGCTTGTCGTCCATCTGCAGCCCCAGGTATTTATATGTCCTGACCACCTCCACATCAACCCCCTCGATGGACACGGGTTGGAGATGTGGTTTCTTCCTTCTGAAGTCCACCACCATCTCCTTGGTCTTGGAGGTGTTCAGCTGCAGATGGTTGGACCTGCATCACCTCTTGAAGTCCTCCACCAGGCTCCTGTACTCCCCCTCCTGTCCATCCTTGATACAGCCAACTATCGCAGTGTCATCCGAGTATTTCTGAATGTGGCAGAGCCCTGAGTTATACTGGAAGTCAGATGTGTACAAGGTGAAGAGGACAGGAGAGAGCACGGTCCCCTGCACTGATCCGGTGCTGCTGACCACAGTGTCTGACGTGCAGCCCTTTAGTCTGACGTACTGTGGTCTCTCCGTGAGGTAGTCCGTAATCCATGTCACCAGGAGTGGGTCCACCCTCATCTCTTTCAGCTTGTCTCTCAGCAGGAGCATCCGGATTGTGTTGAAGGCGCTGGAGAAGTCAAAAAACACGATTCTCACAGCGTCGCTCTCCTTGTCCAGATGAATGTAGGCCCTATGGAGCAGGTAGAGGATGGCATCCTCCACGTCCACCTTCTCCTGGTATCCAAACTGCAGTGACTCTTGTGCGTGGTGGACCTGGGGTCTGAGGACATGGAGCAGCAGCCGTCCGTAGGTCTTCATGATGTGTGATGTCAGTGCTACTGGTCTGAAGTCACCCGGCTCCCTGGGGTGTTTTTTCTTGGGAACCGGGATGAGACACGAAGTCTCCCAGAGCACTGGGACCCTCCCCAGCTGCAGGCTTCGGTTGAAGATGTGCTGGAGTGCCTCCCCCAGTTCAGCAGAACAGGCTTTAAGTATCCTTGGACACACTCTGTCCGGGCCCGCTGCTTTCCTTGGACGAAGCCTCCTCAGCTCTCTGCTCACCTGATCCTTGGTGATGATGGTAGGGAGGAGGGTTGGTGGTGAGGAGGGGGTTGAACTGTCCATGGGTGTGGAGGGTGGGGGTGGTCTGCAGTCTGAGGTGGTGATGGACATGGTGGGGATGTGAAGTGGGCCGTCGTTGTTTGTGGGAGCTGGAGTATCAAACCTGTTAAAAAACAGTTTTAGCTGGTTTGCTCTCCCAGCATCCCCCTCTGTGAAGTTGCCCTTCTTCTCGCAGCCTGTGATGGTTTTCATGCCATCCCAGACCTCCCTCATGTTGTTGCGCTGCAGCTTCTGTTCTACCTTCCTTCTGTATTCCTCCTTTGCCTCTCTCACATGGACCTTGAGTTCCCCCTGTACGCGCTTCAACTCGTCTCTGTCACCATCCCTGAATGCCCTCTTTTTCCTGTTCAGAATGTCCATGAAATTACTTGTGATCCAGGGCTTGTTATTGGGGAAGCAGCGTACCGTTCTAGTGGGGACAACAACATCCATGCAGAAGTTCAGGTAGTCAGTAATGCAGTGTGTGACCCCCCTCGATGTCCTCACCATGTGCTTCCTGCAAGACGCTCAAGTCAGTACATTCAAAGCAGTCCCTCAGAGCCTCCGCTGTCCCAGGAGACCATTTCCTGAAGGAGCGTGTGGTCGTGGACTGTCTCTGGATCTGTGGTTTGTACTGTGGCGTAAGCAGAACCAGGTTATGATCAGACTTTCCCAGTGGGGGTAGAGGAGTGGCCGTGTAAGCTTCCTTCACGTTGGCATATTGGGGGTCTAATGTCCTGTTCTTCCTTGTGGGACAGTTTACAAACTGGTGAAAGTCTGGCAGTGTGGAGTCCAGTGTGACGTGGTTAAAATCTCCGGAGATGGCGATGAATGCGTCTGGATGTTGTGTTTGCAGTCTCGTGATGGTGGAGTGCATGACGTCATGCGCGGTGTCTGCGTGCGCACGCGGAGGAACGTAAACACCAACAACAATGGCGTGGGAGAACTCTCTAGGCATGTAGTACGGTCTGAGACCTACCGCCAGCAACTCAATGTCTCTGTTGCACACGATCTCTTTCACCGTAACATGCCCCTGGTTGCGAGTGCGAGTGCCCCTGGTTGCGAGTGCGAATCCCCCTCCTTTGCTTTTGCCGCTGCGTCCACAGTTCCTGTCCGCTCTCACTGTAGTGAATCCAGGTAGGTCCACATTAGCATCCGGGGTGTTCTGGGTTAGCCAGGTCTCAAAGAGGCAAAAAAAACTGCACTCCCTGAATGTCCTGTCCGTCCTCACAAGGGCAGCCAGTACACGCACCACACCCTGACCAGCTCTGCCACAGGTCTCTCCCCCTTCCAGTGCGCCTACGGCTTCCAGCCGCCTCTGTTCCCGGCACTGGAGAAGGAGGTGTCCTGCCCGTCCGTCCAGGTTTTCATCCGCCGCTGCCGCAGGACCTGGATTCAAGCCCGAGCAGCCCTTCTCTGAGCCGCTGGTCGCTACGCTTCCGCTGCCAACCGTCGCCGCTCCCGGGCCCCGGAGTACCAGCCAGGTCAGAGGGTTTGGCTCTCGACCCGTGATCTTCCCCTGAGGGTCGAGTCCAATAAGCTGGCTTGTGAGGGCAAGCATTAGCCATTAGCAAGGCTCCTAACGTGTCCGCGAGTGATGTCTACACAAACTGTGCAGCACAGCACTCAACTGGTTGGACCACCGTTACACATGCACAACAACACAATGAGCGACAGGGGGAGAGAAGCAGAGTTGGAATGCAGTATTGAATGTGCGATGCCGGTAGCGGTCTGTCTTAATATAATACAGCACCTCAAGTTAAAAGAGGAGTCACGCTGTAACGAAAAGTCAGGGGGTTGGTTCCCGAGCGAGACTGTGCTTCAGCCCTGGAGAAAGTGAAACTTATCGCCAGTGATGAAAGATCAACACCAGTGTAGTGTAACAGGTAACGCTCCACCTGTAAAACGAAAATGCCCGTCAACATTTGCTAATTCTCAATGATCTATCAGTTGTGGGTCCGGATAGGACAGCGTCCGGGTTCGGATCGCGACCGCTGTACACGAATCAGCTACGGTAGTAAAGCAGAAGTAGTAGACCCGAATCGAGCACAGTCTGGTAACAATCATGCTTTTGACTGAAGTTAGTACCTCCTACCTCATTAACATATGGACACAGAAATACAGAAATAAATCAATGTAGGTGAACACAAATGTAGAAATAAATGTAAATCATTTATTTATTTAAGCATTTATTTATGTATTCATTTATTTCACATTTATTTATTTATGTTTCCATTTATTTATTTATTCTTGTATTTATTTTTTTCATATATCTATATATTTATTTGTTTATTATCAAGTCATGTTCTGTCCTCCATAAACAATAACAATGCCTATAGAAATACACTTCAGGAAAGCATCGTAATGATAGTACACTGACTTGAAAACTGTGTGAAGGCACAGTTCTAAAAACAGTCAAGCATGGCATCACAACATAGTTAAATAATACACTAATAGACAAATCTATTATACAGATATAATCTGTATAATTGTATCTCATGGTAAGGAAAAAGAGTTTATAAGAAGGGGGAAAAGTCAATTTCATCATTTAGGCCTGGGAAGTAGATGGCCCTTTGTGTGTGAATCCAAAAAGTCTCCCGTTGAAGGAGACGTTTAAGTCCCCCTTAATAGTCTGAGGGATAACTTCAATGGCCATGGCTTTCAGTGAACTGGGTTAGTATTTTTAGGGTCTACCAGTTCCCTGTCCTTGTGTTTCTCTGTGTTGTTTGTGTTTGTCTTTGTGCGTTTTCCTCGGCTGGGCGTGGCTGACCTACTTCCTCTACCTGCCACTTCACTTACTCACCTGCTGCTCATCATGATTGCCACTGCTTAAATCCCCGGTCCTCCTCTTCAGTATTCTCAAGTTCATTCCATAACTTCATGTGGTTAATGTTACGGCTAAATCCAGTCCTCATACCTTCTAGCTTGTGCTCCAGTCTGTCGTGTTTCCAGTTTTTTTCCCCTTGCTCTGCCTGCCTCAACCAGCCGCTTTCCCCCGCTTTGGTCTCCCCTCACTCGGATCCCTCTGGCTCGTGTACCCCTGGATTCCTCCTTCGTCTGCCCACTGGATTTGTCCCCCCGACCCCACTCACCATTCAGAAAAGTTCCTCAGTAACTTTTCTCATTTAACCTGTGACTTCGCTAAACTCAGTAAAACCTAAGCTTGATCTCCTGTTGATTTGTCTTCTGCATTGTGGGTTCAGTTCTGTTGCTTTCATTAGCGAATCTTAACAAGTATGGCCCACAGCCTTATAGTGGTGTGCCATGGGGTAGTTCGGGTTGTGGGTCATGATAGCATATTTGTGCTCAGTCAATCTCTCCCACAGCTTGTGCTTTGTGTGACCGAACTAAAAACAGTCACAAGTAATTGCAAAACATTACTGTGAAAAGTTTTTTTACTGCAGACATCCACAACATGTTAGCTCTTTGGATGTTGCTGCAATGATTGCAGGAGTCCCATCTGGCTCTCTCCTGAAGGCAAAGGCTGGAGGCTCAGGGAACGCTGTACATAAGGTGTGGTCACTGTGCAAAATGTCAGTTTTTTGTAATAATGTGTCTGATATCATAGGCCATGTTGCTTTACTATGTGGTAAAATAGATTCTGGAGGATTGTTGCTGGGCTCGGGGTCTTGGATTTAAATGAATCTTCCTGTCTAAGGATTGAGCTTTGGTCTGTTTAAATCTGTGGTACATATCTTGGGCTTTAGGAAGACGACCTTGGGACTATCATCTACGGTCAAGGAGCCACCACCGGACCCAACCCATGAGACCGTGATTAACATTTCTGGTACACCCCTCCTCTTTCTATGCCACAATCACAAAATGAATACATTCCAGACTAAAGTGGACTGTAGTCTACACCTGAAGGCATGGTATAACAACAGACACGCCACTGCCACAGCACCTGTTAATGAATACGAAGTGGATGAGGCAAACAGACCCTTCACGCCCAAATCCCACTTCTTCCCTTTCAACAGTAATGCCTGTGGCTTAAGTGGCTTATTGTGTTCCATTAGCGTCCAATCCCAATGAAGTGATAAAAAATTTAATTAAAATATGTTGGACACAGCTTAAGGAAATATGTGGATCACATCTATAGAACGGAACTTTCTTTTGTCCCCAAACCCCAGGTTAGCAACATTTGTATTTGCTCCCTAAGGTTCATAAGAACCTAAATTCACCCCCAGGTAGACCCATTATAAGTGGAGTTGACACTATTACTGAGCCAGTGTCCAAACCCCCCCCCCCCAGACTTCATTGTCGAGCTTACCAGATGGACTCTTAAAAACACCTTATTCCAGGATCAACTCTACAGACAAGTGAAGGGGTGAATGGGTGCGCCATATGCTCCCAATTATGCCGGGTTATATCTGGGTGTTACGTCCATTGACTTTTCTCTGTCTCAGTTTTTCAGGTCTGGTGCTGCTGTTTTGTGGAGGAAGCTTTTATAGGGGTTCTCAGACATTTTCTTTGTTCCTCCTTTTTCTCCTGTTTTGTGGACAGCTAGGGAGCTTAGCTTTGTTTTCTGTTTTGACCGTGTAGTTCAATATAACTGTTTCTTTTCTAGCCTGTTACGACCCGGCTCGGTAGGGGAAAGGGAAGCAACATAAAACCAGGTGTATTTGGTAAATTAGTTATTTATTTGTACGAAAACGGGATTGTTATCAAAACCAGGACAAAAGAGACAAACTGGAACTGAAAATGGGCTGCGAGTGCTCCTCAAATCAAACAAACAACTTCAACAAAAGGAGGACTCATAACAGTGAGTCCCTGTTACCACTAACAGAAAACGAAAATGAAACTAAAACCCCTTAATTACTATCAAACAAAACATAGTCAAGAGCAGCACTCCTGCACCTAATGAAGGGATTCTGAAGGTGTGAGTGGTCTGATCTATAGTTAACTAAAACCTGGCCCAGTCCTCAGACAAGTTTCACGTGCCTCGTTTCACAAAATCGAGAGACACAGTGGCCTGCAGTCCAAATTGGTTGGTAAGAGCTTTGTACAGCCCTCTCCATTGAGGATGGTCTTATGTAGGAAAATTTGAAAAGTGCCACACTTAGGGCTTATGAGCAAGTACCTGAAACGTACAGACAGCGCTTTCGTAGCATGAGGAAGTATCCTCCCTAATCAATCGTTGAGTTTGCTAGAGAGAAAAGGGGATACTATTTGATAGATGGTGGCTAGCAAGCAGAGCTACTGACTTTAATTCTCTAAGTGAAATAATGTTGGTAGAAGAATTTTAAAAATTTTGTTTGAGAGCAGACCATGGTGTACCTGAATGAACAAAAGGTTACTACCGCACAGCAAGCTGCAGTCCTGGCAGAGGAGTTTGCTTTGACACACAAGCGTCTTTGTGGGTAAGCGTAAAATGACTCACAGTTCCAGAGACCAAAAGGGGCCCCTCCAAGCCCAAAGTCAGACAGGCAATGTTTCTACTGTCAAGCAAGTCAAGGATGTTGGTTTAATTAAAACAATGATAACACCTGGTGTGTCTAAAGAACCTGATGAATGTTTCAAGCCATTCATTTTTTATGGATTTGTATAATTGACAGGACTTGTTGAAGACCAGTGGCGGGTTAAGAAACTGAGGGACACTGGTGGTTTGCAGTCTTTCATCCTCTCTGATCTTCTGCCTCTCAGCAGTGAGACCTCCTGTAAAGCCAGTTGAAGCACTAGTGTCTGCCAATAACAAACAATTTACGCCACTGGAACAGTTCTAGGTTCTTCTGAAGTGGGGTGACAGTTTAAAAATAGACCAGAGACAGGGTGCTTTAAATATAAAGCCGCCACTTTACTGCAGGTAAAGTACATATAACCTATAATTAAATTAAGATCATATCTTGCATGTAACGGGTCGGAAGGGGACCCAAATGCAGCACACTTAGGCAGGCAGACAGTCGGTAATGACTTTTATTAACGGACAGTTCAAGGCAAACACCGTGGAACAAACTTGCTACGTGGGAGAGCACGGAGTGCCCGATGAGGGGCAGAGGGTAACGATTCTTAATTGTAATGTTGTTCAGTCCTTGATAGTCAATGCATGGGCGAAGTGTCTTGTCCTTCTTGTCGACGAAAAAGAAACCGGCTCCTGCCGAGGACGAGGAGGGGCGGATGATGCCAGCCACCAGAGAATTATTGATGTAGGTGTCCATCGCCTCTCTCTCGGGGGCGGCCAGGGAATACAGGCGGCCTCTTGGCAGAACAGAGCCGGTTTGGAGGTCGATGCCGCAGTCGTAGGGTCTATGCGGTGAAAGAGAGGTAGCCTTGGCCTTGCTGAACACCTCCCTGAAGTCAAGGTATTCCACGGGGACTCCCAACACGTCAGGTGCGGAACTGGACAGAGGATGGGCTGCCCCCAGTTGATCTTCTGGAATCTCCAGAACAGAACCCAGCTTCTCCTACGGTGATCCTCCAATCATTGCCTGTGACACGTGAGTCCCTGATTGAAGCTCAGAAAGCTGATCCTAGTCTCACTAAGTGTTTTACGGGAGTGATAGAGGTAACAGATGGAAGAAGGGCACATTCCTTCTATACTGAAGATGGGATGTTGATGCAGAAATGGGTTTCTTGACCTAGGTTAAGACAAGAGGGAATGGATGAAGATTGGGGTGCATTGCATCAAGTTGTTGTGCACACTGTGTACCGACAAACTGTGTTGCAGTTGGCACATGAGCATCCATGGTCTGGCCACTTAGGAGTCAGAAAAACCTCTGATTGAATCATCCAACACTTCTTTTGGCCAGGCTTGAGGGCTGTGTAGCAAAGTTCTGTAAAACCTGCGGTGTTTGCCAAATTGCTAGTAAGCCTAACCAAGTGGTAACACCTGTTTCTCTCAAACCTATACCTGCAGTTGGCGAACCTTTTGAGCATGTAATTGTTGATTGTGTTGGCCCATTACCAAAATTAAAGTCTGGTAGTCAGTTCCTGCTCACTGCTACATGTTTTTCCTGAGGCTATTCCTCTCCACATGATCACTGCTCCTGTTGTAACTAAAGCCTTGCTGAAATTCTTTAGAAAATTTGTGAGTGATCCAAACTGATTGTGGCACAAACTTTTAGTCCAAAGTGTTCAAGTAGACCTTAGAGTCTCTTGGTATTGAGCATGTTGTTTCTAGTCCTTACCACCCTCAGTCACAAGGTGCACTAGAGCGATGGCATCAGACCCTCAAAGTAATGATGCGAAAATATTGCCTTGAAATTTAGAAAGATTTGGACGATGGTCTGCCTTTCCTATTGTTTGTTGCCCGTGAAGCGAAGCAAAAAAATTCTTGGTTTTAGCCCAGCTGAACTGGTGTTTGGTCATAGTGTACGTGGGCCTCTGAAAGTACTGAAAGAAAAATTCTTGTCTGCTGGTGCATCACCTTAAATCAATGTAATTGATTTTGTTAAACAGTAACGTCTGTACCATGCTTGTTCCATAGCCAAAGAGGTCCTCTCTTCCTCCCAGGGGAATATGAAACAGCTCTATAACAGGAAAGCAGTTGAACGTACCTTTCAGCCTGGTGATAAGAGTGTCAGTGCTGATGCCCACACCTAGTCCTGCCATTACAGCAAGATTTACAGGCCCCATATGTGGTGAAAAAGAAAGTGAATGACACCAACTACATCATTCACACTCCTGACTAGAGATGCCAAACACATCTACGCCATGTAAATATGCTTAAGCTGTTTCATTCCAGGGAAGGTGCCAAGGTTGACCAGAACCAAAAAGAGATGCAGCCTACGACTCCTGTTGCCTCCATGTCTCTGGTGTCCACCCTGGCAGATCATGCTGATGGTCTGACTGAAGCTTCAAAATTGTGGTAGGATTCGAAAATTCTGCGATCCTTGACAACCTAGATAATCACCTCTCCTATCTTACAGAAGCCCAAAAAGAGGACGTGCAGGGTCTAATTCGGTCCTATCCCACTCTTTTTGGGAACAAAAAGTTGTACATGATATGTTGGCATATGTTGCCCCCATCAAACAGCATGCTTACCAGTGTCCTCCACCAAAAAGAGAGCTGATGAAGAAAGAAGTGGAGTACCTGCTTGAAAATGGCCTGGTCAAACACAGGCCTAGCTCTGGAGTTTTGCTGTCTGTTGACACCCAAATTAGATGGTTCTCCTCGTTTCTGCTCTGACTTTTTGCAAAGTGAATGCAGTCACTGTGTCAGAATCATTTCCTTTGCCTCGTATGGAGGACTGTGTGGATAGTATAGGTGCAGCTACAATACATCACTAGGTTGGACTTGTTAAAAAGATACTGGGAGGTATTCTCTTTTTTCAAAAGTTTTTGCTATTTCAGTTTTCGTTACCTGATCATTTTCTCCAGTATACTGTGATGGCTTTTGGAATGCGCAATGCACCAGCCACTTTTCAACGGCTCATGAACTTGGTGTTGAGTGACATTCCTAACTGTAATGTCTACTTTGATGATGTTGTAGTGTACTCCTCCTGCTGGTCTGATCACATCGCCACTCTGCAGCTGTGTTTGCCCATCTAGCTGAAGCATCTCTGACCTTGAACCTGGCAAAATGTGAGTTTGCGAAGGTCCCTGTCCCTACCACCTGATGTGAGCGTCACCGGTTTCTAGGCTTGACTGGGTATTATCAATGTTTCTGACTAAAGATCCCATTACGTGGTACGGGAGATATATTGATGACCTTTTTTTCATCTTCTCAAGACTTCCACCAGTACCTTACTTCCACCAACCCCAACATCAAACTCAGTATAGAGTACAGCAACACAGAGATCCATTTTTTTGATCTGAGAATCACAGTCGATGCGCGAGGACATTTGCACATGACGATTTACAGGAAAAACACTGATAGGAACACCATCTTAAAGGCAGCCAGTTTCCATCCAAAAAGTCCCATATCAAATATACCGTATGGTAAATTCCAGAGTCTCAGGAGGATCTGTGATACGGAAAATTATTTTAAACAAGCCCAAGATACGTACCACAGATTGTAACAGAGGGGTTACAACAAAGAGGTTCTCAATCAAGCAATGACCAAAGCTCAATCCTTAGACAGGAAGCTTCTTTTAAATCCAAGACCCGGAGCCGACCAACAATCCTGAAACATCTATTTTACCACACAGTGCAGCAACATGGCCTATGATATCAGATGCATTATTACAAAAAACTGGGACATTTTGCTCAGTGATCCCACCTTTTGTTCAGCGTTCCCTGAGCCTCCATCCTTTGCCTTCAGTACAGCGTTTAAACGTCTCCTTCAACAGGAGACTTTTTGGATTCACACACTCAGGGCCACTTCCTTCCCAGGCCTTAATGGACTTTCCCCCCTTCTTATTAACTCTTTTCCCTTACCACGAGATACAATTTGCAGATTCTCACCATATTTTCACAATGTTTTCATACTGTTTTACACATTTTGACCAGTCATATTTTTTTCATGTTTATTAGGGTGTTACTTAACTATGTTGTGATGCTATGCTTGACTGTTTTTAGAACGGTGTCTTCACACATATGCAGTTTCTAAGGTGGTATATTATCATTACGATACTCTCCTGAAGTTGCTTTCTAAAGACATTGATATCATTTTCCTGGGCTTCTGTTTTCTAAAGTAACATGATTCTGTGCAGTTGACTCATCCTGAACATTTTTGTCACAGGGCCTGAGTTCAGTATACTTCATTTATGTACATCACCATTATTTGTCGTCAGCCCACAGGAACATTTCTATTGTTTATCATTGTGCTTGATTTTTAAGTCTCAGTTCACATATGTGAGAAGGTGCCCTAGCACATATTTTTGTTATTTCTAGTATTTTCCATTATGATTTTTCCTGACTGCCATTGTGCACCTTTACCTTCCATCAGACTTATTATTATTTATAATTACTATTATTTTTGTTTATATTAACTACACTGAATCCGGGAAAATGTTCTATTACAGCAGGTGTCTATCGGACAATTCTGTAAGTAAATTCAAAGAAAAGATTCCATCGTTATTTACTTCACTATCATGCGTTAGCATGCTTCAGGATAGTTATCAAAGCGTTACTCACACACAACTTGACTATCTTGTTGATAGTGCACCAAGAGGATAGCTCCATGGTTCAATGCACAAACTCCTGCTTTAAAACAGACAGCATGTATGTTAGAAAGGCAGTTGCATTTCACTAATCTAGATGATTCTCACCTTGACTGGAAAAATATTTTTCCCCACTAACAGCACAGATACTCTGTCCAACACAGTAGCATCAGAACCAACATTATCACCTAATTTATATTTATATTGGTTTTCCCCTATAGATCTGGCTGAGTTGACATCACTGGTCACTTCATCCAAGCCAACAACCTGCCTTTTAGATCCTTTTCCATTAAGGTTATTTAAGAATATATTTCCTTTAATCAACAATTCCATATTAGATCAGATAAATGTATCTCTATTAACAGGTAACATACCAACTCCTTTAAGGTTGCAGTAGTTAAATCTCTGCTTAAAAGGCCAACTCTAGATCCAGATAGCTTAGCTAACTATAGACCCATATGAAAACTCCCCTTTACCTTAAAAATCACTTACTAACCAATCTAAAGGAGTAGTTCCTACTTTTAGTCAGGGTTTAGAAAACAGCACTGCTGAAGGTTACCAACAACCTTCTCATGGTTACAGACAGGCATTTGACACCACTGATCACAACATTATATTACAGAGACTAGAACACATTATTGTGATTAAAGGAACAGCACTAGAATGGTTTAAGTCTTACTTATCAGATATATTTAAGTTTTTTAAGGTTAGTCATGGAGTTCCACAAGGTTCTTCGCTGGGACCGATGCTTTACACTTTATATATACTTCCTTTGGGCAATATTATAAGGAAGTACCACATACATTTCCATTGTTATGCAGATGATACCCAGCTGTATTTATCTATCAAGCAAGATTAAACAGGTGAGGTAGAAAAACTTCAGAATTGTCTTAAAGACATAAATACCTGGATGACCTGTCATTTTTTTACTTCTAAATTCAGATAAAACTGAGTTCATTGTACTCGGCCATATACAACTCAGATAAACATTATTTAAGCATATAGTCACCTTGGATGGCATTACCTTGACCTACTGCTTTACTGTGAGGAACCTTGGAGTTATTTTTGACCAGGACATGTCCTTTGACTAGCACATAAAACAAGTCACTGGGACAGCCTTTTTTCACCTGCACAATATCAAGATCATTAAAAAATTCTGGCTCAAAAGGATGCTGAAAAACTAGTTCAGGCACATTGTCACTTCTAGACTGGACTACTGTAATTCATTACTTTTAGGATGCCCCAACAAGTCTGTGAAAAGCCTCCAGTTAATCCAAAATGCTGCTGCACGAGGCCTAACAGGAACTAGAAAAAGAGATCATATTTCCCCAGTGTTAACATCTCTGCATTGGCTTCCTATAAAATTCAGGGTTGAATTCAAAATGCTGCTCCTCATACTGTATACCAGGCTGCGGGAGCAGGACAGGTTAAAAACAAAATTAAAAATGCTGCTCCTCACCTACAAAGCCCTTAATAATTAGGCTCCATCTTATCTTACAGAGCTCATAGTTCCATACTATCACAATAGATCACATCGCTCTGTAAAATCAAGGCTACTTGTGGTTCCCAGAGTCTGTAAGGGTTAGAATGGGGGCAGAGGCTTCAGCCACCAGGCTCATCTCCTCTGGAACCAGCTACCAGTTTGTGTCAGGGAGGCAGGCACCCTCTCTACTTTTTTGTAGAGAGGGTGCCTGCAGTGCCCAGAGAGGACAGAAGTCCGTCAAAACTTAAGACTGTGGCATTGGGCCGTAGAGTCAGCATGGATGCAGAGGAGCAGTCCTAAAAATATTTTACACGTGGTCTAAAGGCACACAGGGTAGATGTCTTTAATTTGTTTGATTTGTTTAGTGTTTGATTGCTTGCATGCTTAATGTTATGCATTTATTGTTTTAATTTGATTTCAGTTATTTTCCAATGTGATCATTTGTTTGTACAGAATGTATGTCTTAAAATGTGTATTTTTGGCTAAAGAGGAAAGACAAAGAGCGAGCGAAAATAAAACCTTTAAAGGCATCTGATGGAAATGACGTCATTATTCCAGAGGCCCTGTGTAGTTAAAGTGAAAACATAACCCCAGAGTGTTTGAGTAAAGAGTGACGCATCGTCGGGAAGATGGGAGGAGTAAGCACGATCCCTATGCAGCATGTGGCTGGTGAAGTTGGAAGAAGAGTCCAATTGAATCCAGGTGGCAGCGGTCGAGTCACGGGAGGAACTGGACTGTGTACTGCGATGATTCACCAAAAGAGGACAGTGTACCAGAGAAGGCTACAGCCCTGCAAAGATCCTACACACAAGCTATATGAAAGCGGGAAAGAACAAATTAAAGCCACACACACTAAACTTAAGGATGAGTCCTCTGACCAAGACTTGAGTTAAATGATGGATGACATTGAAGGGCTAGAGACAAAAGTGAGAGATGTGTATGAAAATATACAATCTCAATCAGCACCTTCTACAGAGATTAGAAGAAAGATGGATTCCTGCACAGAAAAAATGCCAATATAGTCAATATATGGGACTACAATCTCAAAACCTGTTAGTAGCCACCACTCAAGCAGCCTATTAGAAAGGCAAAGCAATACAGAAAAATAGCAGAGTCTGCAGCACTGTTAGATGCAAAGCAAGCTGAAATGAATAGGTAAGAGGCTATCGCTGCACAAAAAGAACTCAAAAGACTAGAAAATCCAAGAGGTTTTGAATTAATAGCTGCAAAACGTAGGGCTTACTCTGAAGCTGACTCAGGTGTTTTGGATGAAGGTAGAACAGTACTGAGTGAGGTGGCCAACTCTCCTCCAGTACCTCTTAAAGAAATCAAAAGGGATCAAACGTGTATGAATGAACAGACAAACAACAAAAGCAATGAAACATCAGTGACACAAGCCCTCCATGACATGATGGTTCTTACCAGACTTCCTACTCCTCAGCCCTCAGTCTTCTAAGGTGACCCACTAAAGTTCTTAGAGTGGAGCAATGGTTTCAAGGCATTCATAGAACGACGATGTACAAATCCAGCTGACAGGTTGTTTTACCTGCAAAGATACGTCAGTGGTGAGGCAAGATCTGTGTTGGAAGGAAGCTTCTACAGAAAGGATGGTGACGCCTATGACCAAGCTTGGAAAACTTTAAATACTCTGTATGGCCACAACTTCATTATCCAGCGTGCATACAGAGAAAAGTTGAATAACTGGCCAAAGATTGAATCAAGGGAGTCATTGAAACTAAGACAATTTAGTGATTTTCTGACCGCCTGCAGCAATGCTATTCCCCACATTAGAGGGCTTCAAGTGTTAAATGACTGAGGAGAATCAAAAGATGCACCACAAACTCTCTGATTGGGTGACATCTCGCTGGAATTGCTACGTCACAAAGCAGCTGCGACAAAAAGAGAAATTCCCTAGTTTCAAGGAGTTTGCTGATTTTGTGGCTCAAAGGGCAGAAATTGCATGTAATCCTGCAACATTCTTTCATGCTTGGGAACCAACCGAAGAAAAGCCATCTAGAGACATAAGGCATGCGAAGGCTAATGTGTTCATCGCAAATGTGAAAGCACATGAGAGATCAAGCACATTAACCAAAACATACAATGTTACAAAGAATGATTTGAACACATCCAAGAGAGCAAACGCTTATTTTTCTTCTTCAAAGTCACATTCATGTGCTGTGGAGACAGCCATTCCAACCACAAATGCTGAAACTTGCCTGTAACACTGGGGAAGACAAGAGAAAGTTCATATTAGATAATAACCTGTGCTTTGGCTGTCTAAAAAGAGAATACATTTCCAAGGACTGCAAAAGCAAAGCTATTTGTGGCATATGTAAGAAATAACATCCGACACCACTTCATGAAGACCGTCCAACTGAAACGGACATGTCATCTAATGTTATGAACCTGGAAGAAAACAGTTCTTCTCTTTCTTGCAGTTTAGACAAAAGCAATGGTGGGATCATGTCCACGATAGTTCAGGAATTTCTGTTCTCTCTTGGGAAACTGTCTGATGAGTTTTCTCAGGCACCAAGCAAGGTCAGCTTATCTATGGCAGGCCAAAACAGTCGGTTGGTAGAAAGCTGTCTTCGGGTGTCAATAGTCGTGGGGAGATGATGACATTACTCTGACAGACCTAAATACAGTACAGAGACCAGAGATAGGCAGACTATGTTGGGACGCCAAACACTGTGAACCTGTTGATCTGTGTGGCGAACCAGGAAGTCTCCTCAATATTGAGCTCTCATAATAAGCACTTTTGCTTAAGTCATCTACGGTCTCCGTCTTCCTGAATTAACATCACCATTTCAACTGGCATCACTTGAACAGGATTTCAAATTTCAAATTTAAATTTTTAATTGCCTTGACTAGTCTGTGTTTGACGGAATCATCAAATTACCTTTGAAAAAAAGTTAAAGAAAGTTTGAATTGGCCTGTGGCAATTAAATTAAGATGCATAAACTAAGTTAGTTAAAGGAGTTTGAGGTTAATTAGACATTTGTATGACGTGTTGTTAAATTGTAATGGTGGTAGGCTCTGGAAATGTGATAGGACGATTACAAATAATATGTATCCACTCTGTGAGTGTGGTTTAGTTTTATGGGTTCATTTTGTACTCAGCGTAGACCTAGACCCACTGTGAGGCTGCATCTTGGGGAGACATCCCGTGGGTATCTGAAATAGGTTACCTTCGTGCAGCCAATAAGCACTGGTGTGGCTACGCCTGACAAAAAACGTTTGGCTCTGTGTATTTGTTTGTTTAGATTCCTACAGAGGCCCTGGGACTGATGTGTTTTGTGACCTCAGCTTTGCCTGCAGCGCTCATACAGGCCCTTGGAGTAAAACCTAGGTTTCCTGTTTTTGTTAAGAGAGCTACCACAGAGAATTTATAAGGGAGGCTTGTTTGTGTTAAAAGTGGAGATCTTTTGATGCAGCAGCACTATTTATTATGGATACATTTATGTTGTTTGTGATCTGCATGGTTTATCATTAATGTGCATGCAGTGAATGTGTAAGTATATGAGAAATCATTGTTCCACAGAAGAGATAAATCGTAAACTGCAAAGAAATACACTCATAGATAACAAGCGCGACCTGAGAATGATTCAAACACATGATTCAAGGAACACAAGCAACTCAAAAAGAGTCAGTTTTCAGTAGACATTACTGGTAAACAGAGAGAATTGCATTTTATATGGAAATAAAAAGTACTGTTCAATGTAAGGTAATGTGAACATTTCACTAAGTTGACCCCCTTTCTCTTATACCAGGTACGGCAAATTGTTCATCAAGAAGTCCAGGACATGGAGGCTATAAACACTGATGGTTGTCTGCCACCGACCTGTCACGACTGAGCAGGAACTGGACCCAAATCAAAGGAGATGAAAAACAGGATATTTAATAATAAATCGAAAACAATCAAACCAAGAGTGTCCACGAGATTTAGCAAAACAGGTAATCCAAATACTGGAGCCAGGGGGAAAAATGCAGAACGTGTCGATCGCTCCATCGACTAGGGACGAGGAGCAGGAGTTGGTCGGACCACCGACGGAGAATGTGTCGATTGGCCCACCCACTGGAGATGTAGAGGACGGCTGGAGGCAAGCAAGCCGCAGGCCTGCCGACGTTGTTGGTATGTTCTTAGCCTGAGCCGGATCATCCAAAAATCCCTGGAGGTGTCGTATAATGTCATAAAGCTCCTCAACTGAAACGCCACTCTTTGCCCTACCGACTGAGGACGAGGAGGACCAGACGTCGGCCGAACCACCGACGGGGAACGTGTCGATCGGTCCTCCGACTGACGACGTGGAGACCGGCTGTACCCTCGGAACCCTGATGCTAGCAGGCCTGACGCTAGCCAACTGGGGTGCTGGCGGGATGGCACACTGGGAGGCTGGCTGGATGCTAGCAGGCCTGATGCTAGCCAACTGGGGTGCTGGCTGGATGGCACACTGGGAGGCTAGCTGGATGCTAGCAGGCCTGACGCTAGCCACTTTGGGTGCTGGCTGGATGCTAGCAGGCCTGATGCTAGCCAACTGGGGTGCTGGCTGGATGCTAGCAGGCCTGATGCTAGCCAACTGGGGTGCTGGCTGGATGGCACGCTGGGAGGCTGGCTGGATGCTAGCAGGCCTGATGCTAGCCAACTGGGGTGCTGGCTGGAAGGCACACTGGAAGACTGGGTGGGAGTCCGGAGAATTCAAAAAGTCCTTGAGCCAGCCAGGCAACGAACTCCTCAACCAGGGCCTCAGAGAAACTTCCCTGCGTGCCATGCGCAGACACCCTTCCTTGTATTCCCATCCCATGTCTCTATTAAATTGTCCATGAATACAAGTCGGGTGTAAATTAATTCACGAAGATCTAAATAAAAAAAAATCACCTGCTGGGTCCATTTTGTGGTTGGTTTGTACTTTCAGGACTGGGAAGGAAGCAGGTTCCAAATGCAAAAGTGATGAAAAAACAGGATATTTAATAATAAAACGAAAACAATCAAACCAAGGGTGTCCACGGGAATGTAGCAAAACAGGTAATCCAAATAATGGAGCCAGGGGGAAAAATGCAGAAACAGACCGGGGCAAATAGCAGGAACAGACCGGGCCAGACAACAAGAAAAAACAGACGAAGGGAAGCACAGAGACTAAATACACACGAGGAGGGCAGGGCAATTAGAACACAGGTGAGACACATTAGGAACAGGTGCAGACAATCACAGGGACAGGAGACACCTGAAAAAACAAGACACCAGAAACAAGACACAGGACAGGAAGTGAAACAACACAAGGAACTAATTCAAAATAAAACAGGAAATGAAAACACAAGATCATGACAGGACCAGAGCACCGAGACCAGGCTAGCCCTTGAACATGGGGTTCTGTCAGGTGTCCCTTCCCCAACCACCCAGGAGCTAGAGAAGCAAGTCAGCAGAGGACTTGGTGAGTTGACTTACGATATTGCAGATTGAGCATGAAGTAGTAAAAAAAAGTACAAAAGCTAGTTAAAAATCCTTATGGCTTTGTTGTAAAAGATTCCAAAGTGTAAACATCTATGCCTGGTAGCTTCTTTTTTCTTTTTCTTTTTTTACAGATTCTGAACATCAGAACTACTTGTTCTGATCTACAATATTATCTAAACAAAGTCATAACACATCCAAATGAAAGTGTGTCTGGTCCACTAACAAATCATTAAAACAATTATACTTGGCTCCCACAAAAGGTGACACAGAAAACTGTGTTTGTCACTGCAGATAATGCTGCTGTAGTGTTGTCAGTCTTTGACAGTGATTTTGATTTTATTTCTACAGGGGTCCTGTCTAAAGATTCAATGACAGCCCACCCTGTCAGGCAACAGACCTGTTTTGACACTAAAGAGCTAGGATACCCTGTGCATACACAGTTTCTTCCTTTTGTACATGTTGTTTATTTCTTTGTATTTTATGGGGTTCCCCCCAAAAATTAACTGGTGTCATGACACATTGTGTTCTCATTATTTGTGCAGCAAGAGGTAAATGTAATGTTTGGAATGTTTATGAGTATAAGGAAAAGGCTTTGAACATTTAAAAAAAATTATTCAAACAATTTAGAACAGGTTATTCAGAACATAAATAGTAAAGAATTAAACATTTGCATTGCACAAAATACTCACTGAACAACTGGGTATCACAGCTCCGGCCCAGTCATGAAGCTCCATATTGCCACATAAACTCGTGGTGCGTGGAGGAACGGTATGCTGCAATCCCCTGTGTCTCGAAGGAACACAGGAGTCATGAAGTTGCCCACAGCACTTCGTTTCCACCTCTGTGGGCAGTTCTGGCAGACAAGTTGGTTGACCTGCAACGGGACAGCCCGGTGGAGAAGCAAATGCCCTGAAGTTTATAAACATAAACTCAAAACAAACTTTGGCTGTGTAGTATTGCTAACCGTGTTTATGTTTTAGCTTTGCCTGCAGCAGCCTGTTGCTAGCTCGCCAGCAGCCAGTCACTGCATCGGAACTCCCAATACTGACATGCTAGCTTGACAAATGTGCCCACCAACAACAGCCATGTTTATTGTTTACGTTCATTGTGATAATGTCCGGTGTTTTCTGAAATGTGAATAAGCCATGAAAAGTAAGTTAGCAATGTTGTGCTCCACTTGCGGCTTCCTCCTCTGATGCAGTCAGGCAGTGTGCGTTCATGTGTTATGGGTGTGTGGGTTTGGACAGAGGTCTGAAAGAAGCTGGGGGACTTTGATGGTTGCCTCGCTGGTCTTTTCAGAATCGCCTTCCCTGCCTTTAATAGAAAAAGCTTGGATATCACATTGATATTGTGCATAAGAGTGCATAAGATTACACATTTGATTATGTCTAATTGTCCACCATATGTTGGCTACCCCACCTAAGTCTAATATATAGCAAATCAGAGATCTTTTATGTTATGAGAAGTCCAATGTGTGTGTTTTGCACCGTTGCTTCAGCAAAGCAGCTCTCAGACTGTATCCCAACCCCGCACTGCTCCATCATGTTGTACGTGCGCTCACATGGCTGAGGAGGATTGGAGGATCAGTTGTTGTCATCATTGTCATGAGCACGCTGTTGACGTGATTGACAACATCTTTTAATTGATGAGTCCTTTTCTGCCGCTGCTCCAGACGGCTGATAACCTTTTTATTCAAAATGTTTCAATACTGAATGTAATGCATGTCCAAATTCAACACTGTGTGTTGAATTTGGAATCTGTACCCTGTGTGACAAGTGTGAGGCTAAAAAGATTAATAAAGATTTTTTAAATAATCGGCAGGATAAGTAAGATGTCTCCAGCATAGTAGAGTAGCCTCTCTGCTCCCCTCATATATGAAATATATAACTTAATCATATTTAACTTAATTTCTTTGAATAACATGAGTTCCGTGCAGTGCTCCGCCATCCCAGTCGTGTAATTGCGACATTTACTACAATTCTAAAGCAGCGGCGGCAATATTTTTGCAAAATGAACTTAGAGGAAAGCAAGGCTGCTTTTAATCTAAAAGTGTTTGTGAGCTGCGCCTGCGACACAG
The DNA here is from genome assembly GCF_022379125.1 of Scophthalmus maximus. Lineage (NCBI taxonomy): Eukaryota > Metazoa > Chordata > Actinopteri > Pleuronectiformes > Scophthalmidae > Scophthalmus > Scophthalmus maximus. The sequence goes on from NC_061530.1 coordinate 1,129,283, forward strand.
AGCAGAGGAGAGGATTGAAGCAGTGCGCCTACTTGTCAACAAACACAACGAAGATTATCAAGGTCAATAGAAATTATCGATTTCATTTTCATGTATCGTACGATAAGTCGATAACGTAATTATTGCGACAGGCCTACTCACGGATAGACTTCCCACATGACCTTGAACTTGTCGAATGTTAGAGTTCTTCAGGACAGAAGGACCCCATTTGGATCTAACCACTGGATCTGGAGATGTACAGAGATGGATTGCTGAGTGGATATTCCCACAGTGTGATGTAAACTTGGCTGGTTGGGTTGGGTTTAACGTGGTGAGGGGGGTCATGAATAGGGTAAGATATTTGCTGACGCACAGACCATCAGATTGTGTGCTGGTGCCTCAATTCCTGCCACTGCCCCTTGTGATTCAAGAACATCAAGGCTCGATGGTTCAAGGATAGATGTAGGAGTGGGGTCAGAGGGGTGAGAAACAAGGTCAGCAGTGTTAACAGCAACTGTTGAGCGATACTGTGGTGTTTCTGAGGATCCTTTAACCCTCTCAGGGTTACCGGGACTCATGGTGAAGGGGAGGTGCTCCCTGTTCACTGTGGAGGGGGTGTGCTCCCTCAGCTGATATTTTAAGTAGCTCACCAATTGGACTGTGTGGATGGCCACGGAGTAGTGTGCTAATGTGCTCAAACAGTTCCTGTCTCTTTCTCCTACGTTCTTCATATCCGTCCAGTTTGCATATCAGCTCTAACATTTCAGCTGTGTCCTCTTCTGTAACTTGACATGGGTTTGAGTAGTGAGGTTTTCAACCCATATCCGTGTGGGTTTGTCCTAGTTCGTTCAGGATGAATCCTCCTTCCCTTTTGTGGCGGTATATGCATTCCCCTTTTTCCTAAGTAGTCCACAGACTCCGGCTCGAGGAACCATATTTCATATTTACGCTCTGTAAATGTAGGAGAAGCTGGCCACTTAGATAGATAGATAGTTACTTTATTTATCCCAAGCTGGGAAATTCCGGTGTAACAGCAGCACGTTTCTTACAGCACACTTTAAAAATAACAATATATACACAAACAAATTAAAAATATACAAATTGCAATAAGAATAATAAATATAAAGAATTTACGTGAAATATTAATGGTGGAAATAGTGCAGTATGTGTAATCAGTTACCAGTAGTGTGCAGAGGAACACGGTAACATGAAGGCGCAAAAGTGCAAAAGATCCTCAAATCAAAGAGTGCTTGTCTGGGATTGTATTTCTGTTGTCCATTTATTCCTCTATTTAACTCGTGGTTCTCTGCAGTATGATTAAAGAAACAAATACATACATTTATATTCAATACAGTAAACTAAACTATTCATAGTTCAGCAGAAAGCAAATTTAACCACAACATAATAAAGGAAACTCACATTTCACACACACAAGGGAGGCAGGACTGAGGACAATGGAGTGCCAGGTCTGTCCACTCTGAACTGGCTTGAGATTTTTCATATCCGTGTAATCACCTGATGAACAGTGCACTCCTGGTGTCACTTGAGCAACTAGTAATTTAGTCTGTTAACCTTTAGGGGGCAGTGTTCCTCAGCAGCACAGAGATACTTCACAACAATAAGTGTATTATTGTGTTTTTTGACCAATGGATAAACCCTTTATTATGATTTCATTCAATTTATCTATCACAATTTCCCTTAGGTGATTGAGGTAAAATAGTCTGACACTGAAATGAAAAATATGATTATCTTTCTTTTTTTATTCATTTTTGCCTTTATTTTTTTTCCATTCACCAATATCCATTTGAAACTTAAAAATTATTTTTTTGGCAGACAACCCTAATACGCATAAATTTGACCGACCCACGGATTTACTGGGTCTTCGTCTCCGAATTGAGGGAGCTTAGTCTCAAAACCCCAGTCTACTCACTCATACCTCTTTCACACCAAAATTACCGTGTAGATCCGGGTTTTTTAAACGCGGGTCGACCCGCGTTTAAAAAACCATAAAACAAAGAAGAAGAACAGTGTAGTAAATAACAGAAAGCATGGTAGCCAGTGAGCCAGTGGTCAACGTTACCTTATATCTTGTACTTGTCACTCTTTCAAAGTTTACAAACTGGTCAGTGGCCATATGGGTTTTGAAATGTGTGTATGAGAGAAGAAGAAGCTTGGCTCTGCACGCTGTTGTTGTGTACGTAGCTGTAGCCACAAGGAGAACGGGCTCCGCACATCATCCATGTTACTGACAGTTTATGGCCACTGTGTAATGAGAGACCGCCTGATGAGGCTGTGTATGTCCGCCGAAGGGTTGAAATAAAGTGCCCCGTTCTAAACCTCATCTATGATCTGGATTGTGTTAGTTGTAACCACCAACGAGTCAAAGCTAGGCTAAGCGAGCTAGCTACATGCGAGAGGTCTCTTTACTACAGCTGGTGAGGTAACAGCGGTTACCGACGGAGGAGTCAAGACTTCATTGCCTCCGTCATCACGCAAATTAGCAGGCTCGTGTGACGTTCACATTAGCGGGCTAGTGTGACGTTCACATCAATGCCGATTGGAGGTGAAGCCGATTATTACCCGGGCCTATTGCAGAGTCATTTGACCCGGGGCTGAATGCCGATTAAACGTTTTCACACTGCAAAAAACGCCGGGTGTTAGCGGGTTTAAATGGGTTTTTTGACATGCATTGAACTCAGTCCCATCAGACATTGGATTCACCATCCGAACATTTCCACTGTAATGTAAAACCATTTCCAAAGAAGGAGCTCCTAGAGTTTGTGCCCACACGGCTTTTATGTCGCCCACATCCAAAAGTCTACCAATAGCCCCTTTATCCATCTACCGGCCCCCCAATGAATGTCAAGAGAGTTTAGAGATCAGCCCCACAATGTTACGCCTGTGTGTAATTTGGCTCAGTTTTATTTAGGCATTGGAGCTAGTCAGTGTAAGTTTAGAGCTAATTCATCCACCTTCGGGGCGTCGATGCAAAAAGTGTGGGGGTGTGTAGATTGTGGCAGTATAAACATTCTTGTTCTTGTTTTTTGTTGTATTTTTAAAAAATATTTATTACTTCAGAATCGCTAACTACCCCTTTAAACAGCTCCTTCAGCATCAGGCTGCTGCACTCTGTGTAGCGCTACCACAAGCTCATTCACCCAACAGCTGTCAGACTTTTCAACAAGACCATTTAATGTAGCACTGTGCTGATATTGTCTCATCACAACATTATAATTACTCACCTGTCTATATCCACCTCACCTGTGCAATATATGTATGACTGATAGTGTATATGTTTACATGTATGTATGTGTATATGTACACATTATACATATTTATTATTTATTACTTATTATTTAATGCACATTTACAACAATTTTTCTCAAGCAATTATTTTAACTCTTTGTATATGATGTATTTAGCTTTTTTAGTCTTTTGTCTTTTCTACATTTATTTTATTTTTTTGCTATATTTTATTTCCTACCTCTTCCCTGGTGCATTTTGACTCTTGCTATCACATATAAAGGAGCAGGACCTAAATGCAGAGTGCAATTAATAGTTTTAATAAATTGAAAAGAAAACAGACTTGCAGTCTCAATACGTACAAATAACAAAATCAATGGAGAGATAAAACAAAACAAACCAGGGAACAAGGCACAGGATACATTGCCGGCATCATGGAACAGAACAGCAAAAGTCACAGACGGACTGATAGAGGACTGGGAGCACAAAGACTAAATACACCAGGGAAGATTGAACACAGGTGAGACAGGAACAGGTGCTGACAATCACAGGGGCAGGAGACACAGGAAAAGTAAAGTGTCAGATCATGACACGTGCTGCTGCTGTTACAAGTGAATTTCCCAGGTGAGGGATTAATAAAGTCTTATGGTAAACTGACTACATTTATATAGCGCTTTTCTAGTCTTATTAATCACTCAAAGTGCTTTACAGGAAAAGTCACGTTAACCCTGTCAAACACATTCATACAGCGCTGCTATGTACCGCGCTTTTTCTGTCACATTCATACACTGTCGAAAGAGCCATCAGAGGCAATTTAGAGTTAAGTGTCTTGCCCAAGGACACTTCTGGGAAGCTGGGATTCAACCTCCGCTTTTCAGATTGTTGGACAACCCACACTATCTCCGGAGCCACAGCAGCCCATCTCCCTAAGAAGTATAACAAACAGTCCATACCCGAGGCACTGGAGACTGTCAAACAAAGATTCACAGCTCTGGCTACCTACCTGAAGAGGTACACTTGAAAAGTAGAAGCCAAGAGAATGAATAGGAGGTTCTTCACTTAACCTTTTAAAGTGTACTCTCAGTGGCAGGGTAGTAAAATGAGAACAGACCCACCCAGGGCTGAGACTGAACAGCAGAGGCGCGACTTGCCTGAAGGCAAAGCAGGCAACTGCTTGAGGTCCCCAGGTCAGTAGGGGTCCCCCGAGGGCTGACAAACTTTAAACTACATGAGTGACACTGCGCAAAGTTTGCAATGACAGTAAGGGACCTGACCACCCTAAGAGGCATGAACCCACTCCCCTTGCAAGTTTATTTTTTTTACTCCCATTGCAAGTGACATCCATGATTCAGTCACAAAGGCAAAGTAAGCCACTCAAAAAAAGAGGAGTTTCCCTTCTGGAAGCTAATGATTAAATATATTAAATAACTAAATTCTGCTAGTCTAGCCTTAACTGTGGAGGAAAGGCACTTGAATAACGTTACTTCCACTAGCATCACATTATTTATTTTGTTTACTTTGATGTTTAACATTAACTTATCTAGCGGAGCAGCCTGCCTGTGTCCAGCTCTGCTGGCTGTGATGAGTCGAGTGTGCACAGAATCAGAGTCGGGACACCGGCACGGCAGTCAACTTGTTAGCTTTGCTTAGCTAGCAGGCTAAGAGGGGGAGGAGGAGAATCAGCTAACTTGGACAATACTTTTTCTGTACCCAAGTTAACTGATGAGAGCTGCGTCCGACCGAGCTAACTGTCAAGTTATTTAATTATTTAAGTTTTTAATGATCTAGTTTTATTGTTTTTCATATTCATATTATTGAATTACAAGTTTTTAAAGGTTTGTATTAATATTTTGAAAATAACTAACTTTGAAAATAACTCAAATGTGCACTTTTGAAATATGTTTACATTTAGCCATTTTTTTATTAGTCAGATTATTTCTAACATAATGGTGATCAACACGTCGCCTCTCGCACTGCTTCTTTTAATTAGTGATCCGCTGCTGTGGCACCAAATAACGCTGTTTTCCTGGCGTCCACCTCCCTACAGGCGAGTCTATGTTATAGTCTGAGAAGTGACGTTTGTTTGTTCTTTTTTCAGCTATCGGAACGCAAGACCAATTGGATGCCAGGGTCATTAATATACGGATCAGCATTTACGAGGTGATTTGCAGTGACTAATTATGGTTAAAATGGTGTACAGGGCGGGATATGAAGCTGATTCACGTACGCACACTTGTAGGTGATCTTTGATTTATAAAGGGAGATTTGCACACAGGTGTGCGTACGCACGGTTTTGTCTGAATATTTTTCGGTGTACGCCATTTTCAGCTTTGGGCGCACGTACACTTTTAGTAAGGATCCTACGCAAAGTTTTATAAATGAGACCCCAGATCATTAAGGCCCCCCAAAAGGAAGCAATTCCATCCAACTACTGGCCAATAGCCTGCCTCTGCACAACATGGAAGCTTCTGTCAGGCATCATATCTAGGGCTGATC